>NC_044923.1:7205994-7219932 GCF_003576645.1 Ipomoea triloba | reverse complement strand
GGGGGGGGGGGGGGGGGGGGGGGGGGGGGGGGGGGGGGGGGGGGGGGGGGGGGGGGGGGGGGGGGGGGGGGGGGGGGGGTGATGGTGGCGGCAGGAGTGATTGGCTACTCCACTAATGCAAACAGAAAATGATTTCCCCAAAAAAAGTGAAGTCATTTTCTAGAAAATCACCTCTATTTTTCATTGACCACACTCCTATTTTTCATTGACTTCTATTTTTCTATTTAGCCAAACACTGAAAACTCGGAAAAAATCATTTTCCAAGTTTCCAAACATACTTTAAGGTTTGATGCTTTGGGGGCCAGAACTAAGCACATGGATGCGTTACCTAAATAGATTATGAGGGATATGTAAATATTTTCCCCACATGATAAGTAAGTATTATTTGTAATTACTAATCTCATGCAAATGTTTATTTATTCATTTTCAGGGAATCTGGCATCTTTGATCTTGAGAATCTCACCTTTGTAAGCTCCAATTTTCAATGCCAGCTTTTACTATCAAATTATTACTACATCCCCAATACTGAAGGTTTTTAGCAGTTTTTACAGGTGTGATTAAGAAAGAAAAAATAAAATGAGAGAAAAAAAATAAAACAAAACAAAATCTAAAATGAAAAAAAAATACTGCTTAACAACACGCCTAGTGGGCGCGTGTCGCTGGGCGCACAAGTTCTTTACAATGCACCGAAAGTCCGAAGCAACACAGATAAGATATCAAGTGGGGTCCACATTTCCAATCAAAATCCTATTGCAAAGACCTCAACTTTTTTCACTCTTCACCCTCTCCCTTCCACATCAACCACCTTTCCTTAAAAACTGGTCTAAAATTCACTAACGTGGATAGCCTAAGTTGTTTTAGTAAATATAATATTTTTATTTTTATTTCCTTTTTATGATGAAAATTTCAGGCCCACAATTGTGCAAATATGGAAGAAAAAATCAGTGGAGCAATACTCAGCAGCACCCTACCTTGCCACATTCCTCAATTGTGGCGTTTGGGCGTTTTATGGAACCCCCATTGTGCACCCAAATAGCCTCCCTTTGTTGACCGTTAATGGCTCAGGCGTAGCCTTTGCCATTGTCTACTTATTCGCATTTCTCTACTGCTCCGACAGAAAGAAGAGGTTTAAGGTAGCACTCATCGTCCTGGCCGAGGTTGTTTTCATGGCAACTCATGCCATTCTAGTACTCACTCTTGCCCATAATTGGAAACTTCGATCTGCCATTGTTGGTAGCACTGCAGGGGCGTGTAACATTCTGATGTACGCCTCTCCCTTGGCAATCATGGTTCATACTTTAACTTACTTTAGTTTCCATTTTCATTCTATTGCATGGTTTTTAACATCTACGAATTGTTGGGGTGGAAAAGTTTTAAACCCGCTTGCCAATTATCTCATTTTTAAAGGTGCTTACAATTCAGCAATTTTATTAGTCGTTGTGTCCGAAAGTAAATACCCTAGTTACTAAAAAACATTCTTTATTGCTCTGTTTAGCACCTCTAGCTGAAAAGTGCAGCTAGCTAGATGATGTCATTTTTGTAAATTAATTAAGATTAAAAAAATGTTAAAAAGTCAGGAGCTTATTTTGAAATGCTACTAGGAATAACTCTCTTCAAAACAAACAATTAGCCCTCAATGTTTTACTAATCATAACTTATTACTTATTTGTAATTTAAAATACGTTATAAGTTCTAAAATAAGTTCTACCAACTAGAGCGGTTTACATCTATCTATTATGTAAATTTTCATTTTCTTTTGGTGTGCAGAAATTGGTGATTACGACAAAGAGTGTAGAATACATGCCATTTTCCATTTCATTATGCTCGTTTGTGACTGGTGTTTGCTGGACTGTCTATGCGCTTCTTCCAATTGATCCATATATTCTGGTAAATATTCTTCCCCCCATTAAAATATTTTCTTTTACATTAATTAGATAATAAATGTGTCTGCTAAAACATAAAATAACTTTAAAGGTACGTATGTTTCAATAATAAATAAATTTTCGTTACTTAAAATAACTTCTCTAATAAAAAAATATAGAAGAGAGAAAAAAGAAACAACATAATAACATCTATGCAGAGAATAACAAAAAATTTACCCCAAAAAAATGTCATTTCAGGCACCAAATGGTATAGGAGCTCTAGCCGGATTGGCACAATTAGTGTTGTACACAAAATATTACAAATCTAACAAAAGTGTTGACAAGAATTCCCAGGTGGATATGGAAGTGGGCATGAGTGAGTTTGACTTATCTACCCACGCCAAGAAATCCAGCAGTGAGGCATGAAAGAAGATGTTTGATTATTTATTATATTGCTTAGAATCTTAGATGCATGACGATGTTATAACCAACATTATGTTTTACTTGTTTTATTTTGATTGATATGGAAATAAAACATTTATTTTTATTCAAATGAGCCAATACTGCATTTTACAAAAAAGTAGTGTCCCAAGAACATGAAAACAATCAATTTAAAGAATAGAAAGAACAAAAATTCAAACAAAGCAAATAGGCATCCTCATAACTTATCTAGATGTTTAACAATTCTAAGAAGTGATGATGCATGAGTTGTTCTTAGGAGGGATAGTATTCACTTTTTGCACAACTTCAACTTTGTTTAACACAACTAACTAAACGGTTAGTTAAAATTTGAAAATTAAGTACTTAAAACTTGAAAATCTATAGTAATAAGTTTAAAGTTATTAAGTCATGTGATTGAGGTAATTAGAACTGTTTGGTAAAATTAATTATTGTATAAGATGATATACTTTTTTTAAAAAAAAAAAAAAAAGAAAAGAAAAATGCAAACAAAGGAAGTAGGAAGAAAGACTAGAATTTAACCCAGTGGGGTAGCTCAAGTGGCAAATGAGCTCTCTTTGTGGGGAAGAAATTCCCACAAGTGACGATTCCCCCTGGACCAGCTCTCGTGCCTCCCGGAGCGAAGGTGGACCCCGGACCGTTAAAACGGACAGAGAGAAAAACCATGTAAATTTTAGTAAGGGGTACATATATAGTATTAATTTTTTAAAATAAGTTTAGTAAGGGGTACATATATAGTATTAATTTTTTAAAATAATAATAAGGTTATTAGTAGTAACTAATATTTAACCCAATGGGGTAGTTCAAATGGCAAGTGAACTCTCTTTGTGTGGAATAATTTCGAAAAAACTTGGGTTCAATACCTACAAGTGATAGGATGATAAGAAAAACACGGTGAATTTACCCAAAAATAGCACCACAAAAGGGAATTGTTCACCAAACACACCAAACATACATACATCATATGCCTACACCTCTCAATAGAATAGACTTTTTTTTTATTCCTTTGTTTCGAACTTCGTAAAGAACTCTATTCTATCTCTCCCTTGTTACGAACAAAAATGTGGGGCTGCGCCCCAGTTATACACTCCCTTCGTTCTACGAACCCTTGTTGATCCTGAACTTCGTTCGCGAAGGAACCGGACTTTTGACGGGCCAGCCGCGCCACTTTACCCTGAAAGGAAAATGAGCTTTGCTCCTCTGGGCGCTAGGCGCTCCCGTGATTCGCGAGAAGGAAAAATAACTCATTCTTTGTTGCATCTGGCATGAGATGATAAAGAGAGAGCTTCGTCTATCGATGAACATCGGATTGACGGGCTCCCAACCATATAAGATCCTATTTGATAAAATACCACAATACCAACACAAGGTCTACAAACTGCTTGATGCTCAGACTAAAGGAGTTTTTCTTCTTCTTTTTTTTTGGTCTAGGGCACTTGCTTGATGCTCAGACTAAAGAAGTTTTTCTTCTTTTTTTTTTTTGTTTTTTTTTTGTTTTAGGTCTAGGGATGTTTCATTCTATGAAAGCATCTTTCTTTTTCAGAATTCACAGGTCAAGAAGCATCCTGACTTGACTCTACTTTCTAAGGGTGTGTCAGGTTTGAACTCTGATGAAGACATTCCCTTGCCTACTGCTGAAATTCCACCTGACTCACCCAACTCACCTGAGAGCCCACCAGTTATTCTAGCTCAGGACAGTGAGCTTGACAATACAAAAACAATACCACCACCAGAGCCAAGGAGATCAACAAGAGTAGGAATCACACCTACCCATCTTAGTGATTATGCTTCTCAGAATGCTACTAGGAGAACATCTCCACATGACATATCTAATTTCATGTCCTATGAAAATCTATCACAAGCAAACAAAGTTTTTTCTGCAAATGTCTTGGATGCCAAAAAACCAAAGACTTACAATGAAGCCATCAAGAAAGACTGTTGGATATAATCTAGGACTATTCAAAAAATTGGAAAGCACATTCAAGCTTGTACACCGAACTCGTAATGAAAGCATCAATGATGGAACAAATCGTCCTCGGGTATGTACAAATCAATAAGTTCGTAATAGAATAAGCGGTAAAATCATCCCCATGTCGCCTATCCCGATCCAAGTCATTTGTCTTCATCCAGGTCATCTATCTCGTTTTGAGTAATCTTCTTGGATTGCCCAAGCCATCTATCTTGGTTCCGATCATCTTCTTGGTCCGAGCCGCCTATCTGAATCCGGATTGCATATCTTGGGCCCTAAGTCCTCATTCTTGGGTTGTTTCCAATATCTCCATCATATTATATATATATATATATATATATATATATATATATATAATATAGTCCACCCTTTAGTAGATCAGTTGTTATAGATCAATGGACCATGGTTCACACATCGCCTATGTGGACTATGGTCATTAAATGAAACTGTAGTAGAATTAAATTGATATTTTAGTGTTGATATAATGAAACTAGTGTGTGTGGAAAATTAAATAAATTTAAAAACAAAGCTCATTCAATAACATATATTTTCTAATGAAACTGTAATATAATTAAAATGATATTTTATTATTGCTAGAATGAAACTAATGTCTGTAAAAAAAATGAAACTAAAATTGAGTATTGCCAAATGAACTTGAAGTGTAATTAAAATAAGAGTAAATTACACTTTTGGTCCTGTGACTATTGGGGTCCTATTAATTTGAGTACGCGACTTTAAAAAGCAACAATTTAATCCCCTAACTATCGATTTTTTAACGGATTAGGTCCTGCCGGCCAAATTACCGGCCAATTTCTGCCGGAAAAATGTAATGTTGCCTAAAATGTTTTTTGTGGAGGGTAAAATGGTCATTTGAATATTACCGGCCAATTTCTATTTGGGTTCTTGATCCAAAATCCAACGGAAATGACCATTTTACCCAAATAGAAATTGGATTTTGGATCCTTTCATTTCATTACACCGGCGGCTCCTTTCATTTCCGTTGGATTTTGGATCAAGAACCCAAATAGAAATTGGCCAGTAATATTCAAATGACCATTTTACCCTCCACAAAAAACATTTTAGGCAACATTACATTTTTCCGGCAAAAATTGGCCGGTAATTTGGCCGGCAGGACCTAATCCGTTAAAAAATCGATAGTCAGGGGATTAAATTGTTGCTTTTTAAAGTCGCGTACTCAAATTAATAGGACCCCAATAGTCACAGGACCAAAAGTGTAATTTACTCTTAAAATAATAATTCAACATTACTATAATTAAACTAGTGTATGTGAAAAATGAAACTAAAAAATAGAGCTCATGCAATAATGTATATTGTCAAAATAAAATTATAGTAGAGTGGTATTGCTATAAATCATATAATGAAACTAGTCTGTGTGGAAAAATGAAACTAAAAAAATTAGAACAATATTGTCAAATAAAACTTAAGTGCAATTAGGATGATACTTACTTCGTAGTCCGCGTTACTATCTGGAACATGGTTGACATTAAAATTTGCGTTAGTAAATTTGGGGAATAATAAAAAGTAGAATAAGAATCCATTTTTTTTTGGGTAAACAAATGAGTATGAATTCCCAATTGTTCAATGAAGCATTTTGCAAGCATTGAAATTCGTAACAAATAAAGGGGCATATTTTACGAATTTTATTTCGAGAATTAGCCAAACAAAAACAAGAATTCCAATTCCTTCCCTTCAACTAACACTCCAATCCTATTTTTAAAAAAAAAAAAAAAAAAAAAAAAAAAACACTCCAACCCTCGAGTTTGGCAACGTGCTAAACTCAAATTAAATTCAATAATCTTCCTTTGATCTCAGAATTACATTCATTGGGACATTGTGTTATTCATGGGAGGGGTGAATAAATCCTTAACTGACGATGAGACATTTAGGTTAATTATTACTGGCTCCAGCTGTGAACCAAACTTGGCAATCTTATCTCCCCTTCATAATGGTGTGCTCGTACTCATACCTCCTAGGCAAATTATTGTGTGGACCATAATCTACATAATGTTGTGTGAACTATAACAAAATATATATTTTTAATATATTAAAAGTACACTATACAAAATAATGTATTTTCTGTACTCAAATAATGTACTTTCTCTAAATACAATGTACATTTTTAATATACTAAAATTATATTATTTGTATACTGAATGTATATTATTTGATTGTATGATATGTGGACCATAATGATTGCTAAATATAATGGTGGATTATCGTATATTTACATGTGATGTACTGACAACGCATGTCCACATGCATATAATATCTTTGATTTAAGGGTAGGCTAGTAGCCGCTATTTGAAAATGCGCTTTAGATTAGGCCTTCCCCAAAAGAGGGTTTTCTTGAGTTTTTTAAGACCTCAAAATTGGTGAAGGGTGTTTTAACTAATGGAAAGAGATGGTTTTGGTGTGTTTTTTTTGTCCTGCAAGCTTGGGTTCATAAGCTGACATGGTGGGCCCCACAGGTGAGAAAAGAACTGCGCCTCACTGTGCGTGAGGCGCATTTCTCGCGCCCAGGTGGGCGCGTGTAGTCTGGGCGCGTAAATTACATTTTTTATATATATTTTTCATTTTGTTTTGTTTTTTTCGTTTATTTTTTTCCTCCACCACATTTTCTCTTTACTAATCACACCTACAAAAACTTCTCAAAAATTACACCCAAGTTTAACTATTGAGGAGGGCCTTAAACCTGTCTCGTGACCCTAGCTGACAACTGACAAAGGATAATAATGAGATAAATATCTTAAGTTGCATATAATTGATTGACTCAAACCAAAAATACAGATAGACAACTAACACTAACAAGGAGTCAACTTGAAATCTTATAATTACCAAACCAAGTGTCTGACCAACTAGGTTGGCATTTCCTCCGCACACAATTTTATAATATCTTTCTCATGCAAACCGATTATGGTTTAAATTTTTAGTTAGAAATAATTTTTATCAATCATTTTAAAAGCATTGCGCAATTAATGTATTTTACTTAAATCATATAGTCGCAACTTATCAATTTTAAAAGCATTTGACTTTAGATTAAAGATTAAAATAATCGAATAACCTCTCAAATAACCGCAAATTATACTGTGGACTATGGTCATGACTGATACTGCAGTTGTGTTAAACTGATACTGCAGTTGTGTTGAAAGGAAACTGCAGTTGCGCGGAACAGAGGTCGGTCATCTGTTCAACACAACTGCAGTATCTGTTCAACACAATTGCAGTATCAGTTCAACACAACTATACTTTCAGACGGATGAAACGGCCTCTATTCCGCGCAACTGTAGTTCCCTTTCAACACAACTATAGTATCAGTTCAACACAACTGCAGTATCCGTTTAACACAACTGCAGTACCAGCCATGATCCATGATCCATAATGCATTGTGGACCATGGTCTACAGTATAACAACTGCTCAAATAACAGGACTAAAATCGAGCATTTGAAATAATTAGGGACCAAAATAACAATTCACTAAATAAAAAATAAAAAAAAGTAATATTTAATTTAGTATTACAAAATAAAATTTATACATATAGAAATCACATAAAAGTGATATTAAAAATAAAAGAGTTAATTAAATTTTAAAACTATAAGAAATTGCTGAAAAGTTAGGCTAGAAAGGGAGACATTGAAAATTAAATGAGCTAATGGATAGTATAATAATGAGACGTCTAAAGAAAAATTGAGCTAACGAGTAATAAATTAAGACATTAATGGGATAAATTATGGTAATTCAACTAGAAGCTAAACCTTTGCTAACTGCGCACAAAGAGCCCCTCAAAGGTCGTTCCTACATTGCCGCTGGTAAGACTCGATCCTTGGTCTTTCTTCTCAAATTTCACTCATGTGATCAACTGAGCTGTCAATGTTGGTATATAGGAAGCATTATTGGCTGTTTTGGTACTTGAAAGCACTGTATTAATTTTAGTTTATACCTAGATATGGTAATTTAATTTTACTTGATTTTGATCGAGAAAGAAAACTTTTAAATAAAGATCCACTTCTATGGGATGTTCAATGCTGGCTATTCGATTTAGAGTTCAGCTACAAATTTGAAGAATTGGAAAGCTCCTAGAAGCAATTCAAACACTCATCAAACAACAATAAACTCCGTTCTATTAAACACATTTGTAGAGAAAGTATATTTCATATAAAAATCAAATCGCTTACTATTGATATATTGCTCAAATTTTTATTAATATTGTCGGATCATTGGCTTGTCATTAAACAAAAAATTATAATTTGTAGTGAAAATACAACTTTATTCTTTTATATTTCCGTAATAATTAACACATTTTAATGACGAAATGCTAGACTTAATCATCCCATTAAATCTCTGCTAAACAAAAAGATGGTAAAACTTGTCAATTTTTTATTCTTAAATCCTCACATTATTCATAGATGGCATAATATTGGAATTGTTTGCTTATGAGTTGGTTCCCAATGTCCATTACTAAATGGGTAATAATCTATGGAGAAGCAAATTGCACACAAACAAATGAGGGAATGGATCCAATTCAACATCCTATACAGCCATATTCTCCGTCAAATTAAACATTATAGATTATGTGGTGTTGTTAGGTATGAGTATAATTTTCTTTCACTAAATTGACACAAATTTTACGATAACTTGAAGTTCAAGTAAAATCAAACTGTAAAATGGGCACTCGATTGATATTTAATTAGATTAATCTCATTTTGTGAAAATATGAAATACAAATAATTTTATTGCAATATGGAAAAAGAAATGGAAATTCATTTGGGCTTGTTTGGTTATCGGCGGTTAGCGGTTAGCAGTTAATGGTAGCAGATTGTGTTAGCGGTTATCAAATGGCGGATTGTATTAGCGAGTTTGACCAGCAGAATGTATTAGCGGTTTGTAAAAAGATGTTTGGTAAAATTAGCTGTTTAGATTAGCGGTTAACATGTAAATTAAAATGACCAAAAAGGTATACATATAATACTACTCCATAATAATAATAATAATAATAATAATAATAATAATAATAATATTAATTAATAAACCAAAAAAGAAAAAGAAACAAAAAAAAACAGTAAAAAGATGTTCGTAAGCTTTTAAAAAAAGGGCCTTGAGCACTTTGGAGCAAACCGCTGCTCCAAACCGCTGTTAACCAAACTCCTTCTTTAGCGGTTTGACTCGGTCAAACCGCTAAAGTTGGTCAAATCCGCCAAAATTTGGCGGATCCGTTGTTAACCAAACACACCTTTAAGTAAAGTTGTAGATTCAAGTGTTATTAATAAGAGCGGAAAGAGTACTCCATTTCTATTTTTTTTTTTTAGTACTATTGACTCTGTAACAATGTAGTATCTATTCATAGATACTTTATCAACCTACTGAAGTACAAAGAGTCAACAGTTGCCTCCACTGAGACTCGAATCCAAGTGAGAGTGTAAATAGGGTGCCACTAGACCACAAGATCTTTGGTTGCCTTCTATTTATCATTCATTCTTTTTTAAAAAAATAAAAATAAAAATTATCCATTCTTATTTTCCTTCATTTTTGTCTTTAAAAATATATATATTTTTTAAAAAGGCTAAAAATATATTACTCCGTATTATTTTAAAAATATATCATTATTTTATTTATTTTAATTTTGTCAACGGCGGCAACATTAAGCTTATATAATCTTAATAGATGAGCATTCAGACTATTACTGCTCAAGATCAGAGTTAGGCATTAGAAATTAATAACAGCCGCCATTGTCATTATAGGCAAATTATTGTGTGGACCGCGGACCACGGAGATGTAGTTGTGTGGACTACGGTCTAAAACGATATCATTGAATTTTATGAGTTAGAATAATATACATTATGAGTTAAAATAATGTACTTTATATGTTAAAATAATGTACATTATACTTTAGAATAATATATATTATGTTTTAGAATAATGTACATTATGAGTTATAAAAACGTATGTTGCAGTGGGTCGCGTGAAAAAATAAAATAAAATTACACGAATACGACATCATTTTTTAACAGTAGTTCATACAGCTGTGTGGACCATGTTTCACGCAAATACGCAATAACTATTGCTCATTATTTTTATTTTTTTTGGGAAGTCCACGAAGTGTTCTGGGTCTTTTTCCGTCCGTTTAACGGTCCAAAGAGTTGAAAATGTGAGTGATTTAATTAAAAATGAATTCAAATTTCTCAAAGTTAATTAATTATTTTATTTATGAAGTCCCTAATTGCTAAATTTATTGCGATTAACTACAATTCAATTGTCTTTAATCGTAATTCCAGATGATACCTAGCTAAATACTATAAAAACAAATTACTTATTGTGCAATTCATTGTAATATAAATAGTCAAGTTATATACCTCTATTGTATAATTTGTTAGGAATGACTATAAAGATAGGTTTTGGTGATGATTAGTATTTTGTACATTCAATATAATTAGAATCCAAATGATATATAACATATATTAATTAGAAATTCTATAAAGGTAAAAATAGGACTTAGTTAAGTTAGTCATAAGAGTAACAAAATATAAGACCTCATTTGAAAAAATCTTACCGCAAAAGAGCTAACAAGAAGAATGAATATAGAGCTCAAAATAGAAGATATCATAATCTCATAAAAGCTCACTTTCGATCGGAAGAACTTATATATATCAATAGAATGAAAAGAATCAATAGATGTTTCAACATTAGAATTTTAAGAACCAACAGATCTTTCATCCATAAAGCTGAAAGAACCAATAAACTATTCATTAGTAAAACTTAAAGGCTCTACTACTAAAAGGCACTGACAAAATAAGGGCTCAATAAAACCAAGAAGCTAGCAGAAGAGTTTATAGTTTCAAAAGAAAAGGAGATTTAAAAGAATTTACTCAGGAGTTGTGGGGTTCTTGAAGTTGTTTACAGAAAAAAAAATCCTGAGTAACTTTTTACTCATCAATTGGAGAGACAAAGCAAACCAGTACAGATTCCAGAAGTAGTTTGATGAGATGAAGATATCTGGAATCCTCCCAGCTATTGGATGAAATTACTATGACATAATTTTATTCTTGATTATAATTATCTACAAAAATACTCATATTTACTATATATAGCTTTTATTACAAGTTGAAATATTCATTTTGATTATATTGAAAATAATCATTTTTATTTTATATTATTTAACTTTGATATTTAAAATTTGTACCAAGTATTTACTAAAGTAAAATTAAATTCTTCAACTAACCTCTAATTAGACACCTTAACTCCATTTTTATGCAATTTAACCAATAATTTTTAAAATTTATACAATTAAAATTTGTACAATTAGATCAATTTGTAGGTAAAGGCAAGATAATAATAGCAGGTAATTTTTAAAAGAAAATTTTAAAAGAAAATAAAAAATTGAAGAGTTGGCTCCTCTGTTGATGGAGGAGCCAACAATCTTTTCCGTCCAGTTGGCTCCTCTCTTGGCAACTACTGTATGCTATCTATTCGAGAGAACCTGGGTTCAATTCCCACAAGTGGCGATTCCCCCTAAGCCAGCTCCTGTGCCTCTCGGAGCGAACGTGAGTGAACTCCGGACCATTAAACAGATAGAGAGAAAGACCATGTAAATTTACAAAAAATAAAAATAAAAATCTAATGTGTATCCTTGTAACGTATTGTACTACGCCCTAAACCTATGCCCCACCTTTTGAGTCAGACCAACAAAAATTTTCTTCCATTCATATTGCATACCTCTCTCAAGAATTATATATTTGTTTTCTTTATATTTTTTGGGTCCATTCACTACATATATAGAGTTCATAATCTCTATTTATTATCTCATCCTCCTTGCCTCCTTCCATTTAATTAGTCAATTTGTTATAAATATTTATCACCTCTATAAATCTCCCTTGGCTCTGTTTATTACTGTATTCTCTTTAATTTGTTTTGAACACATTATATTGTCATTCTAAATTCTAATCATGTTCTCCATGAACACTACCCGTACAATTGTGGGCATAATTGGTTAGTACAGTGCTTCAATTCTTTAATTTGAATATCATTCTCTCTCTGGATATATATTCAGAATATATTCTTTCGTATATGTTGATTTAACTGACTATTTTTTTTTCACGAAATTTTATAGTAAAAAACTCTACTAGTTGTAATACGTTTATTTAAACAAAATGCTACTTATCTTGTTCCGAATATTTTTGTATTCAATTTTCTATAAAATTTATAATGTTATTATTACTCCAAATTATTATTTTGTTTTGGAGATAACTTACTCTTGAATATTACAAAATATGATGCTTACTTTGATTTACGAGAAAACATGTAACTGTTATCTAAAAGTACATTTTGAGTTAAAACAGTCTAATTTATCCATAGTTTAGTGCTCGAACAAAAAAAAAAGTCAATAAACAATCCAATGGGAAGTCGAATTTGAAACCTTGGTAACTACCTGACAAAGTTATAGCATTTATGCATTACCTAATTAGATTATGATAAGTAAATATTTGTTATTACTAGTCTCATGCAAATGTTTATTTATTCATTCAGGGAACCTTGCATCTGTGTTCTTGAGAATCTCACCTTTGTAAGCTCCATTTTTCAATGCTATCTTTTAGTATCAAATTATTATGTTGTTGTTGTACTGTAGTAGTAAATATAATATTTTTATTTTATTTTCCTTTTCATATATAAATATATGATGGAAATTTCAGGCCCACAATTGTGCAAATATGGAAGAAAAAATCAGTGGAGCAATACTCAGCGGCACCCTACCTTGCCACATTCCTCAACTGTGGCCTTTGGGTGTTTTATGGAACCCCCATTGTGCACCCAAATAGCCTCCTTTTGTTGACAGTTAATGGGTTAGGTGTAGTCATTACCATTGTCTACTTATTCGTGTTTCTCTACTGCTCCGACAGAAACAACAGGTTTAAGGTAGCTCTCATCGTCCTGGCCGAGGTTGTTTTCATGGCGGCTCATGCCATTCTAGTCCTCACTCTTGCCCATAATTGGAAACTTCGATCTGCCATTGTTGGTAGCACTGCAGGGGTTTGTAACATTCTGGTGTACGCCTCTCCCTTGGCAATCATGGTTCATACCTTAACTGACTTTACTTTCCATTTTCATTCTATTGCATGGTTTTTAACATCTACGAATTGTTGGGGATGGAAAAATCTTAAATTTGCAGGTTCTTAAAGGTGATTACAATTCAGCAATTCAATTAATTGTGTCCGAAAGTGAATACCCTAGTTAAAAAGCCAGGAACTTATTTAAAATGCTATTAGGAA
Source organism: Ipomoea triloba (assembly GCF_003576645.1). Lineage (NCBI taxonomy): Eukaryota > Viridiplantae > Streptophyta > Magnoliopsida > Solanales > Convolvulaceae > Ipomoea > Ipomoea triloba. The sequence goes on along the minus strand of NC_044923.1, from coordinate 7,206,363 downwards.
TAACGTTTCAAAATAAACAATTAGCTCTTCACGTTCTACCAAACAGAACTTATAACTTAAAATATGGTATAAGTTTTAAAATAAGTTCTATCAAACACAACGGTGGACATCTATCTATTATGTAAATTTTTTGGTGTGCAGAAATTGGTGATTACCACAAAGAGTGTAGAATACATGCCATTTTCCATTTCATTATGCTCGTTTGTGACTGGTGTTTGCTGGACTGTCTATGCCTTTCTTCCAATTGACCCATATATTCTGGTGACTGTTCTTCCCATTCAAATATATATATATATATATATATATATATATATATATATATATATATATATATATATATATATATATATATATATATATATATATATA
>NC_044923.1:7192862-7205088 GCF_003576645.1 Ipomoea triloba | reverse complement strand
ATATATATATATATATATATATATATATATATATATATATATATATATATATATATATATATATATATATATATATATATATATATTTTACATTAATTAGATAATAAATGTGTCCGCTAAAACATAAAATAACTTTAAAGGTACCTATGTTTCAATAATATAATAAATAAATTTTCGGTACTTAAAATAACTTCTCTAATTAAAAAAAATAGAAGAGAGAAAAAAGAAACCACATAATAACATGTATGCAGAGAATAATAAAAAATTTACCCCAAAAAAATGTCATTTCAGGCACCAAATGGTATAGGAGCTCTAGCCGGATTGGCACAATTAGTGTTGTACGCAAAATATTACAAATCTAACAAAAGCCTTGACGAGAATTCCCAGGTGGATATAGAAGTAGGCAAGAGTGAGTTTGGCTTAACTACCCACGCCAAGAAACCCAGCAGTGAGGCATGAAAGAAGATGTTTGATTGCACATTATAAGGTTAATATTTAAATAGGTGGTAGACCTTATTTTGTAATTTATTGAACTTTGTATTGTAAAAATTGCGGGCGTGGCCCCGTAATTTGGGCGGTTTTCTTCAACTGCGTCATCAAATTCACCTGTGTACTTAATTTGGTGCTTTATTCGCTTTATATTGTGCTTGGAATTTTATTGAGAATAATTACTCATGCTATTACTCCATTGATATTAAAAATTGGTTGTGTTTATTTGTATTACATAATTTCATAATATATACAAGATATACAGAGTTCTAATATAACATACTACAATACTACAAAGTTTGAATTGAAGATGTATTATATAATACCTTTAGTAATGTCCACATATATTTTATTCACAGCACTAATAACTACATATAATGAATAATTTTTATTACTTAATAAGAATGTTCTTTAATAAGCAATAGAACTTTCTTACTCTATATATATATATATATATATATATATATATATATATAATTTCAGGTGTGGCCGTGCTCTCCCGTGCGGTCGTGCGGTCACACACCACTCAATGTTACAAAATACACCACTCAATGTTAAGAAACACACCACAATGTTAAGAAACACACCCCTATGTGGTGTGTTTCTTAACATTGAGTGGTGTATTTCGTAACATTGAGTGGTGTGAACCGCACGGGAGAGCACGGCCACACCTGATCATGACTCTATATATATATATATATATATATATATGGGCGTGCTCAGGTGTGAACCATCGCCCAAGAAGGAAATGAGAACGCTTCGCAGCTGTCCACATGTCCAGATCAACGAATCATATGTAATTTTTTAAAAAAAAAACGACGCTGTCACATTTTCATAAATAACTCGAACTTTGGTGCAAGTAATTGTGTTATAAGTGCACCTAGTTTTACTTACACGTGCACATATTTTCACTTACAAGTACACCTATTTTTTCACTTACAAGTGCACCTATTTTTTTCACTTACAAGTGCGAGTAATTTACCTTGTTAACATTCATGCACTTAGTTGCAACCTAGGTGCACCTAATTATAACATTAGGTGCACTTAGTATTGATGCTCAGTGTACAATTTACTTGCACTTGTGCACCTATTTTCATTTACACTTGTGCATCTATTTTCACTTACAAGTGCAAGTAATTTACCTTGTTAACATTCATTCACCTAGGTGCACCTAGTTATAACGTTAGGTGCAACTACATCTGAACACGTGGCGCGCTGCGAAGCTTTAGTAATTTGAGTCGATGTAATTTGTTTACTTTTTCATTAGCATTTTAGTAAATACAATTATATTTCAAATCAAATAAATAAATAAAAATGGTGTGATATCTATATTAGTAGTACTTTACAATCACATTGAAGTAAGGAATCGCGTATGATGACTCTAGCTAGGGAATTACATATGACGAAAATTACATATGTTGTTAAAGCGTTGGCGTATTGAACTCAATTAATTATGAATGGCACCATTATGAATTGAAATTGACCAAACAAAACAAAAATGATAAGACAAAATCAACAATGATGACTCTTTAAAAAATATAAGAGAACCAAATCACCATTTACCAAAATTGTTATGTATATACACAAAATTTTTGGGCCATGCATTATACACTTTGTAGCCAATTTTACATGGAAAAACTCAAAATGGTCAACCAATTTCTCCTCCATTCCTTAAGCATTATTTAGGGTTGGATGTGGTCTTTTTTGGGGTGCCCAACTCTATGTCCCCCTGCTTCTCCATAGTGTCATTGAAATTGCAGTAGATTGCGTACAAAATTAATTGGGCCAGCCCAAGAAGTACTCCCACTCCATTAGTGATCTGAAATACAATGCCCACCATTTAATTTGATAATGTTTTCTCTTTTTAAAAAAGTTTATTGAATTATTGGTGAAAATAAAATTTAAAAAAATTTGCACGTAAATTTTTTGGTTAAACCACAAGGTGTTTTAAGCATATCCTAAATGTAAGAGATACTTTTAAGCACATATCATATCTAGACTAATCAGCAAATTATACCATGGACCAGGGTTTACCTTGCATTGTAGACCCTGGTCCAAAAATAACCATAAGATTTTGTATCTGTAGTTGATATATTATGTACCTGCAGTTGACAGTTCTTGTACATGTAGTTGTCATATTATGTGTCAGCAATTATCAAGTTATTTGTTTACATATACAGAAACTCTGTTACTTGTAAGTATAGAATGTGTTAACTGAAAGTACAAAATTTTTATATCAGGGTTCACAATTCAATATGAACCATAGGCCTAGTCCATGGTGTAACAATTGGACTAATTTTTTACCCATTCGCACTGGATCAACCCCTATTAAGGGGCAAAGTGTTAGCCATATTGGTTTTTTTCGTACAAGAGAGGATCAAACTCTCGACCTATCTTAAGGGATGAGTTTTAAAGCTATCCAATATTTTAAGTTGATTTTTAAAAAAAAATGATTTGATTTGAATTGTTTTATATTTTTGATAGAAAAAATTCTTTTTTTTTTTGTTTGACTATTGTAGCATTATTACATTTAGTATTATTCTTCTAATTTTGTCATGAGTTTATTACCGAAATGGTTCCTCGATTATTGCGAAATTACCAATTTGGTTTTGAATAATTTTTCGTGCCCAATTAAGTCCCTCGACTTTGAAATTTTTAACCAATTTGGTCCTCCGTTTATTTTACCGTTAAACATCCGTTAAATTGAGACCAAATTGGTGATTTTGTTATAATCAAGGGACCAAATTAGTAATTAATTTTTCACTGAAATGGTCCCTTGACTATAGCAAAATTACCAATTTAGTCTCGATTTAACAGATGTTTAACAGCAAAATAAACGAGGGACCAAATTGGTTAAAATTTTCAAAGTCGAGGGATTTAATTGGGCACGAAAAATTGTTGAGGACCAAATTGGTAATTTCGCAATAGTCAAGGGACCATTTCGGTAATAAACTCTTTTGTCATATTACATTATTAACTTTTATTTGTTTGCCACAATTATTTATTCATTTAAATTTTTGTTATTTCACTGTTCAATAAACAGAGTTAAAATGTAATTTCATCATTCAATTATAATAGTTTATATGAGAAAGAAAAATTACATAATATGATAACTGGTAAGAGGCTTGAATGATAAAATTATATGTTAGCTTTCTTTATTCTCTTTAATAATAATAGAAAATGATACTCCGTATATATTTTTCTTATGTAAAAAATGTTGCTTAGCTTGTTAATTAAATTAAATTATTATAATGTAACCTTTTTTTTTTTGGAAAAGTAATGTAACTTTTATTAAAAGATCATTTTTTTTTTACATAAAATTACTGTTTAGCGAGGAAAAAATTGATAGTTTTTTTTTTTTTTCCTGAGAATTTAACCGAATGTTCTTACGAAACCGCTTGCAAATTCAAGTCAAATTTGAATTTATAAATCAAGTATAAAAAAAAATATTAGATCAAATCTTAGAAATGTTTTAAAATTTTCTACTAAATTATAGACTTAAAAAAATTTAACTAAAATTATCACAGAGCACCAAAATTGAATTATTTTCACAAATACCCTATTTAAAATAATATATATACTCTTCTTTTTGAAAATATTTATATTAAAGAAAAACAAATCAAAATGGATGTAATTAGGAGACAGAACACTGACTTACCAGTATAAATGGATCAATTTTGAGGAGGCCGAAAATTGCCCATAAAAGAGCATTGACAAATGAACAGACGGAAAGAAACAATGGCATGTATTCCACACTCTTTGTGGTAATTACTAATTTCTGCACCCAACAAATAATAATAATAATAATAATAATAACAACAACAACAACAACAACAACAACAACAACAACAATAATAATAATAATAGAGAATTTATGCCCTCCATAATATGTCAATTATTAATATCACCCATGAATTATTAATAGTGTAAATATTGCCCATCAATTTTTAAACCATGGCATATAAAGCCCCTCCCCCAAGAAGTACTCCCACTCCATTAGTGATCTGAAATACAAGACCCACCATTTAATTTGACGCAAATTATGCTATGGACCCGGGTCCACCTTACAAGGTGGACCTGTCTATGTTCATAATTTTAGAACTGTATGTTCACAATTTTAGAACTCTATGTTCACATTATGGAAGGGGGTGGGTTCGAGCCTCAGTGGAGGCGATGCTGACTCTTTGTGTTTCAATAGGTTGAGAAAGTAGTTATGAACATATACTACATTGTAACAGAGTCAACAGTACTCAAAAAAATAGAGGAAAAAGACGTAGTTTTCGAATAAGGAAAATGTTGGGTAATCACATTAATACCACTAATAATTCAGGGGAGGGGCAATATATGCCATGTTTTAAAAATTGAGAGGCAACATTTACACCACTAATAATTCAGGGGTAACATTGATAATTGACATATTTGTGATAGGCATAAATTACAATTTTCCCAAGAGATAAATTAGCCTAAATTATTCATTGCTTACCCATTCAAATCAATAAGAGAAAACTAAAAACTATGGGACAATGCACTCGTTATACTGTGGACCATGGCCCACAATGCATTGTAGACCATAGATCATGGTTGATACTGCAATTGTGTCGAACGGATACTGCAGTTGTGTTGAAAGGAAATTTCAGTTGCGCGGAGCGGAGGCCGTTTCATCCATCTGAAAGTGTAGTTGTGTTGAACGGATGACTGACCTCTGTTCCGCGCAACTGCAGGTTCTTTTCAACACAAATGCAATATCAGTTCAACACAACTGCACTATCAGCCATGACTAGAGCCGTCAATGCGGGCTGGCGGGCCCCGCCCCGCCAGAGCCCGCCAAAGTCCGCCTTTGTGGCGGGGCGGGCTAAAAAGCCCGCCAAAAAGCGGGCCTAAGTAGGGGCAGCCCGCCCCGCCTTAAGCCCGCGGGCCTCGGCGGGGGCCCGCCAAATTTTAAAAGTTTTAAATTTAAATAAAAATTAATATAAAAATGTAGTAAGTGTATACTAAAATAATTTGGATAATTTAAACATATAGTAATGTATTTGTAATTTTTTAAACACAATAATAACTAATAAATAAGTGTTAATCCATAAGTTAATAACAAATCATTTATATAATTTACTAATGTTTTTAACTTGATTATATATATATATATATTAATTAGTGTATTAGTTTACAGTTTGCTATATATTATAATTATAGTCTTAGTTTACAGTTTATACTGCGTATATTATAATTAGTGTATTAATTTATAGATTGAAAACTGATATAATTATATAATTAGATAATTGGTTTATAAAATTCAATATAATTATATATTGAATTTTGATTTACAGTTTACATTGTAAACCAAAATTCAATTACTATTACATTAATTATATAAAAGGGTGTATATATATATTACACACACACTAATGTTAGTAATATAATCAAGATGAAAAGACATATTAAATGTTATAAATTTACTATTGTAGTATTTATTTATTTTAATAATTTTTTTATTATACATTTGGCGGGCCCCCGCCGGCCCGCCAAGCCCGCGGGTTAGGCGGTGGCGGGCTAAAAAGCCCGCCTTAAAACGTGCTCAAAAAATTAGAGCCCGCCCCGCCCTTTTGGCGGGGCGGGATGGACTAGCCCGGCAGGTTAAGCCCGTTTTGACGGCTCTAGCCATGACCATGGTCCACAGTATAATTTGCGGACAATGCAAGTATAATAAATGCGTAATAGGATAGGATAGGATGCAGTGTAAGAAGAAGTATTGAATTGAAGTAGTAACAAACCATGACTGCCAAAGGAGAAGCATACATCATGATGCCACCCACCACACAAATGCTGCCAATAATACTCGCTCGAAGTTTCAAAGTATGGGCAAAACTTATGTTGAGAGTATAGAGAGTGGCCAGGAAAACAACCTCGGCGAGGAACACGGAAACTATGAACAGCCTCTTCTTTTTGTCGGAGAAAATGAAGAAAATGATGGTGTAGAGTAGCTCAATGACGACGCCTGTGCCATTGATGGTCATCACAAGCATGCTGTGGGGTTGCACATTTGGCATCGCGTACAAGCACCAAAGCCCACAGTTGAAGAGAGTTGCTAGGTACGGTACTACTGTGAATTGCATCACTGATTTGTTCTTCCATATTTTCCAAAATGTTGGCCTATAAATGCATATATATATATATATATATATATGTTGGTCACTTGCATGGATCACAATTCGATTTGAATCAAACCTTAACCATAACCTAATAGATGATGGTTTAAGTACGTACTGCTTTACTATTTTGTTTTCTATGTTATATTTGAGTGTAGGTATATAAAATCTTTGAAGGGGATCGAACCATGGTCATAGCTAGCTACTTTATCATCTAGGGTAGATTTGGTGCTTTACTGTTCTGATTTCTATGCTATTTTTAGTGTGGGTATGTAAAATCTTTGAAAGGAGATCAAGCCATCTTCATAGCTAGCCACTTTATCATCTAGGTAGATTTGGTGCTTTGCTATTTTGTTTTCTATGCTATTTTGAGTGTGGGTATGTAAAATCTTTGAAAGGGATCGAACCATGGTCACAACTAGCAATTTTATCATCTAGGTAGAGATTTGGTGCTTTATTGCTTTGTTTTCTATGCTATTTTGAGTGTGGGTATGTAAAATCTTTGAAATGGAATCGAACCATGGTCACAACTAGCTACGTGAGCATCTAGGTAGATTTGGTGATTTACGATTTTGTGTTCTATGCTATTTTGAGTGTGGGGATGTAAAATCTTTGAAAGGGATCGAACCATGGTCACAACTAGCTACGTGAGCATCTAGGTAGATTTGGTGATTTACGATTTTGTGTTCTATGCTATTTTGAGTGTGGGGATGTAAAATCTTTGAAAGGGATCGAACCATGGTCACAACTAGCTACGTGAGCATCTAGGTAGATTTGGTGATTTACGATTTTGTGTTCTATGCTATTTTGAGTGTGGGGATGTAAAATCTTTGAAAGGGATCGAACCATGGTCACAACTAGCAATTTTATCATCTAGGTAGAGATTTGGTGCTTTACTATTTTGTTTTCTATGCTATTTTGAGTGTGGGTATGTAAAATCTTTGAAATGGAATCGAACCATGGTCACAACTAGCTACTTTATCATCTAGGTAGATTTGGTGATTTACTATTTTGTTTTCTATGCTATTTTGAGTGTGGATATGTAAAATCTTTGAAAGGGGATCGAACCATGGTCACAACTAGCTATTATCTAGGTAGATTTGGTGATTTACTATTTTGTTTTCTATGCTATTTTGAGTGTGTGTATGTAAAATCTTTGAAAGGGAATCGAATCATGGTCACAACTAGCCACTTTATCATCTAAGTAGATTTGGTGATTTACTATTTTGTTTTCAATGCTATTTTGAGCGTGGGTATATAAAATATATATGGAATATTTTGATCCGTATGTATAGACGGAGAAATATTATATTATACTATAAACAAATTAAAAACAAAAAGTCATACTATATCTTAAAACTTCAAGCAAACGGCACATATAATTGTGCTCAAATGCACATAACAATTTCCATTTTTAAAATTATGACACGAAACAAGTAATATAGCATCGTAGAGACTCTGTTATAAAACACACTTGATATGCATGATACTAAAAGTCTGGGAGATCAAAGTGGAACTTACACCGGTGCCAAAAACAAAATAAGTGCAGTGATATTCCCTGAAAGTCACCAAATAAATATGAAATTTAGAATGTAAAATAATTAATTAAAAACAAAATTACAAAAATTAAAATTTGGCAGAAATTATGTGTTGATTGCATGTGTGACAATAAAACAAGGCAAAAACTTGTGTGAGACCATCTTACGTGTTTCAATTCGTGAGACGGGTCGGATCTTTGATTAATGAGTTTAAAGATCTGACTCATTAATCAAAGATACGACCTGTCTTACGGATTGAGACCGGTGAGACGGTCTCACATAAGTGTTACCCAAATACTAATAATCTAATTTATAACAACTAACCCAAGATGCCGACTAACGATTGGGCAAATACTATAGAGATCATGATTATTTAAGAATTATTTGTAAATATACTAGATGATACAGAAAAATAAATTAGGAAAAAGAATACTAAAAATGTTTATTTAATTATTTATTTATTTTAAAAAATAAAAAAGAAGAAATATATATAGAGGTATGGAAAAGTATTATTATAGAGTAGAGTGATGATGTCCTACATGTATATATACAGTAAGAGAAAGATTAAAGAGATGATTGAGGAGGTACAGTCAAAAGAGTGGCGCTGAGAGAATAATGTGGCACAAAGGGACTTCTATTTTTACGTTTGTTTGTTTGACCGAAAAATATGAGGTGTTTCCTTGAATTTTGTTTGATTTTGATTTTACATTTTTCTTTTATTTCAATATCTTTTTTTTTTCTTAATATAAATATCAATATACTTTTCTTTTCTTTTTCTTTAAACCTTGCACCGGACCAAAGTCTTGAATGCCTAAGAAGGTTCCTTGCTAAATATTGAGCATGTTTGCATGAGTAGTATGAGATCGCTATCAATATGCTAGAAAGTATAGTGTTGGAAGTATGAGGTTGGTGGCTGTTTTTGCATGAAAAATATGAAGTTGTGTAAAAATATTATGCTAGCTTGTTTTTTGAGAACTATAAACGATGAACCTGTGAACTTATTATGTCTATATTGTAATATTATTAAACTTGTTTGGTGTAATTTATTTCATTGTCATTGTCAAGTGCTTTGTGTTTTCTTTCGTGTCTTGTAGAAAATTGTGGTGATTTTATACTTTGACAATAACCATCTATTGGAACAAGATTGTCATAAGTTGTATGAATGTAATGTATATTATATATATAAGAGCAAATTGTCATTTTGGTCCACTGACTATAGGGTCTCTTAATTTCAGTCCACGACTTTTAAAAGTGTTAATTGCATACCATGACTTTTCAATTTGTATCAATTTTGGTCACTCCGGCCAAATTGCCGGCCAAATTTCGCCGGAAAATTTTAAAAGTTAAAATAATGAGGGTATTTTAGTCATTTCACATTATTTTCTTCTTCTCCGGCGAATTCTTCTTCTTCTCCGGTGACTTCAACTTTGCCTCTCCGTTCCCCCCTCTTTCTTTCGTCCAAAGGCAGCCATAACAATGGAGACCTCCTTCGTCAACGTACCAAGCAACCATAGGTCTCGAACTGCACCATCCTCTCTTCGTATCTCTCCCGTCGGCGGCAAGCAACACGATGGTCAGTGCAACGGCAATAAGAATTCCGGCGGCAATGGCATGCCCATCTCCTACTCGCTCACCCTCCTCTCTCGACCCCAAAGCTGTGAACCTTCTCCTCCGGTGAAGCTCCGGCAATAGCATGGTGCTCGGCGATCGGCGACGTGAACAAGCTCCTCGTCTCCTTACTTCGGCGTACAGTAGCAACACCCTTGTTCTCCCCTGTTTTTTCGGCAAGCTGGTGACGGCAGTGGAAGCAGCAAGCGGCGATGGCGATCCTTCCTTCCTGTTCGGCGTATGTAAAGAGCATTCGTCGGCGGCGACGGCGGCGCGATGCAGAGCAACAATGGCGGAGAAGAAGAATAACCAAAATTAAAAAAAACCTAAGTTTGCATCGTCGGAGAAGAAGAAGTCACCGGAGAAGAAGAAGAATTCGCCGGAGAAGAAGAAAAAAATGTGAAATGACTAAAATACCCTCATTATTTTAACTTTTAAAATTTTCCGGCGAAATTTGGCCGGCAATTTGGCCGGAGTGACCAAAATTGATACAAATTGAAAAGTCATGGTATGCAATTAACACTTTTGAAAGTCGTGGACTGAAATTAAGAGGACCCCTATAGTGAGTGGACCAAAATGGCAATTTGCTCTATATATGATCTTTTCTAAGTTCTAAACTCATATTGAAGACCACATATTTATAATAATATTTATTACATTATTATAATAAAGTATATTGTGAAGATCGAGAAAAAGATAGTTTTTCTGCTGAGTTATGTGGGTGCGAGTGTTAATTTATTTTTCTGTATCATCTAATCACGAGAACAAGATTTCTGAGTTATGTGGGTGCAAGAAAAAGACCGAATCAAGCTTGGCGTCTACCCCTCTCCAACCACAAGAACAAGATTGTTGAGTGTGGAATCACTAACATCTCTCATACTTTGAGGGTAGGTAATAGCTACGCGGACTTCCTGGCTAATTTGGGCCAGGGTGAGGACTGGGGGACAACCATTCTTGGTACAGTGTCTAATGGTTTGGCGGGTCTCCTTCGCCAGGACGCTTGGGAGGTCGCCAGGCAATGTATAACTTAAGGCCTCTTGGAGGCCTCTGCCATACCAAAAAAAAAGTATGTATTTATAATAGTGTAATTTATAAATTATAATATTTTAATCTATAAATTACTATTACTTTTATTATCATTAATATTAATATTGTGTAGAGACATATTGATTTTTATACTCATTATTCTATACAATTTCAAATCAAATAAAGTAATGAAATTAATATTCCCAAATAATTTATTTTTTACTAACAAAATAATGGAATCAATCTTCCCAGTAATTTATCTTCTATCAAATTTAAATTTTATTTTTTCACAAATATTTTCGGTGAACCAAATGAATCGTAATAATCTAATTTATAACAATAACTAACGACAGATGCCGATTAATGTATGGGAAAGTTCTCTAGAGATCATGATTATTTAAGAACTAATTATAAATATATTATATACTAGATGATACAGAAAAATAAACTAAAAAAGAGAATACTAAAAATGTTTATTTATTTAGATATATTGACGGGATAATGGGATGAGCCACTCCACTTGACCCAGAGTATTCTTAGTCTAATTCGGAACAGTCAAAACAATTAATGAAGGGAAAATTGTAATTTTTGCCCCTCTATAATATGTCAATTATCAATGTCACCCCTGAATTATTAATGGTGTAAATTTTACTCCTCAATTTTAAAAACGTTACATATATTGCCCCTCCCGTAACGAAAGAGGGGCGATCTTCAATCCTAGCCCGTCTCATGCTGGTTCACGATACTTGTTAAAGTTTGTTGAAATTTTTGAAAATTTTAAAGCAATTGTCTACTTTATGAAGTTTGGAAAAAGTTAGAAATATGCAATTTTCCAGCCTACACGAACAATAAACCTATTAGAATCGTGGCAATTTGAAACCTATAAAAATAAACGCAATAACCAAAATGTGGAGAAAGATTATAAGAAACTTATAATAAAAATTTATGTGATTATTCCACAATGTGGCTTATATATGTCCAGAAACTAAATAAAAGCTCTAACAAGAAATAGAAAAATGCAAACCAATTAATATAATTATTCAAAAGAAAAAAAGCCTCATATTAGTTACATGAAAGCTTTCAAAACCTCATATTATATATAACTTTTTGTTGTAAGAAGTTTACTATGACTAAACTCTTTGAATATGGTTTAAAACTGAAACTACAAAATCAAGCTTCCATGAATAGGTAGCTAGCTAAGCTAGTCTCCATTTTCTCTCCAGCACAGCAGCTTGTAGAGACAATGGCGGATGATATATAACCTTGCTCTTTTACCTCTCAAGATCTTACCACTTCCCATCTTTTTCTCCGACGACTCCTCTCCTGCCGCAGATTGCCTCTCACTTTCATCCATTTCTTCGATCACAACTAACTGATCTGATATATATATATATATATATATATATATATATATATATATAT
>NC_044923.1:7160082-7191909 GCF_003576645.1 Ipomoea triloba | reverse complement strand
TATATATATATATATATATATATGATATTGCTGTGGTGGAAACCTGTTTACAAATGGCTTGCGTTTCTACATATACTTTTCTTGTGTTGAAATTCCAACACTATTATATCGTCCGCTAGGATGTTTTGTTTATGCGTGACAGGTCGACAGACATTTATGTCAAAACAAAGTAGTATTGTACTTCATTAATTGAGCATGAAAAAGAGTAAACAGACAGAAAATACAGACTGTATTTTAATATTAATGATTAATCGTGGCGTTAAAAGTAATTGAGATAGATTTGTACAAGATTGTTGTAATCCCTCCCGTGAGTAATGTCAGTGAGATGATACTACAAAAACGACAAGGGGAGTTCATAGCGGTTTTAGGTTGTGATTTGACCAGGTTTTGTCGTTTAGTACAAGGGTTCACACCTGACAGAGAGTACTGGTAGGTTTATCTTCTTCCACTGTTGATATTACTTCCACATTCAATTAAAGCTTTCGGCTGGTTATGGACAACATGATCGAAGGCATCCAATAATGTACGGAGATGCTTCATACTTTCATGATTTGTTTGGTAAATGATTTTTGGTATATTTTTTAGTTGGAAAATGGTAGATATATTTCATATTGCATAACTCCTTTTAAGTATTATCCACATTTTTATTAGAGGAAGAAAAAAAAGATGAATTCATGCTACTAGGATTCACATCCTTTGGTGACTTTTGTATCTTGGAACTAGAAGTTATGATTAGTTTAACTTAGGCCATCTCCAAGAGATGGGCTAAAAGCCAAATTGCATAATCAAATCACCATCCTGTCATATTTTCCTACTCCAACCTAATGGCAAAGCAACGCCAAACGTCACAAAAAATTACGGAAGCGTAGGACAGTGCCGCCCCATATATGGCGCGACACAGTTCACTAGCGAAAAATGTGAGAGGAGTGTCCAATTTACTTTGTTTTTTTTTTGCTCTTGCTTATTTATATAATTCTAAGGGAAAATGGTGGTTTTAGTCTATTAATTAAACCTAATTAAGTTGTAGATTTAGTCCATAAATTATTGTTGTATATAACTTTTTCCCTTTAATTATGTTGAAAGTTGTTATTTCAACCCATTACTTATAAATTTTATTAGCATTAAAAATTTATTTTGATTTGTCAAATTATTAGAGGACAAATTGGTCATTTTGTAAAAGTTTTCTATGTATATATATATATATATAAAGCTTTTCACATTGGTGATTTCAAGTGAATGTTGGATTTGTTTTGGGTTGTAATGTTTGTTGGAAAAATAGGATGATAAAGTGAAAATAAATAACTATTGTGACGTGGTATAACCATTGCCACATAAGCAAATTCGCCGCTATCCATGCATGCTTACAACAACGGCGTCGCCACCAAAGGTTAACAGAACAATCCCCATCTCCGTGCACCCGGACTCCCGGAGTAGGGATTGGAACATACACAACACTCATAGTAGAAAAGACAAGAATAGAAACATCAAACACTGTTTTTCTATCCGTTTGAACTAAAAAATACCTCCATTTTAATAGTATATTTGATATGTCGTTAAATAACCTTATATTTGCGCTCATTTAATTTATGCTTGTTTTTTTGGGTTTAGATGACTGAGATACAAAACTAAAGAACACATATGAATCTGTAATGGTTTTAATGTTGGCAAGTATATTTCTTTCTCAAGTTACTGAAGCACAAAGAGGCACAAAGAGTCAACAGTTACCGCCACTGAGGCTCGAACTCAGTCCAATCATCCATGTGGGAATGTAAATCGGGACACCGGGTGCCACTAGATCACAAGGTCTTTGGCAGTTTTGTAGTTATTATTGATAGTACACATATACCAAAGGAATAAGATACCACATTTAAGACTAAGTATTTAGTTGTTTACTCTTGTCTGCAGCTGTTTTTCTTATTCAATTTATGTTTGTTTATGTTAAACTTGCTCTATATTAAATTTGGTTCATACTTTAGATTTTTTGCAGGGATTATTGGCAATGCTACATGAACTGGTTTCAACTAATTTGCTGGCATCTCCCCAGTGTAGTAATAAGAGTACACATATTCGTAAGGGATAGAGATTAATATGTAAGAGTAAGTATTTAATTGTTTACTCTTGTCTGCAGATGTTTCTTTTTTTTTTTTTAATTTATTGAATTTGTGTTTATTTAGGTTAAACCTGCTTTGTATTAAATTTGATTCATACTTAGATTTTTTTGCAGGGATTATAGGAAGTGCAAAACAGAACAGTTTTGAACTAATAGACTGAAAATTAAGATTGACAAATTACAAAAAGTTGTAACCTGAGTTAATTGTTATTTATTATTTTTTTTTTGTATAAAATTTTGCAAAGGATATTAATTCCCATAAACATTTCATTTTTTACCATGTTGTAATAATGTATAGGTTACTGCAAATAACCAAGGAATTTACTAATGACTTTAAAGTATTAAACTATTTACTGTTTTGTCGAACAAATTACAGGGTGTTTGGTTGGAGGGAATTACAATTCCTTTCCCACTAAATTCCCACCTAATTCCGAAGGCAACTAAA
The DNA here is from genome assembly GCF_003576645.1 of Ipomoea triloba. Lineage (NCBI taxonomy): Eukaryota > Viridiplantae > Streptophyta > Magnoliopsida > Solanales > Convolvulaceae > Ipomoea > Ipomoea triloba. The sequence continues at coordinate 7,189,354 of NC_044923.1, read as the reverse complement.
TTCCTTCGTTGGAGGGATTTGCAATTCCACATAATTGCAATTCCCTCATTTTCATGGAATTAGAACCCCATGGCCCCCCTGGGATTTTAATTCCATGGATTTTAGGAAGAAAAAAAATATAACACTGAGACAAAATTACCCCTCCCTTATTTTAATCTAAAATTGATGTCTAACCTTTCCTTCAAAATTATAGAGTGTATTATTCTTCGACTTCCCTTTGTGTATGTTCCTTTAAATATTTCTATGCAGCAACTATTCAAAATTTGCATTCTTTATATGCATTGTTTATATACAGTAACTTTCATGTATATATTCCTTTGAATTCTTTATATGCATAACTCTTCAAAAATTTTGACTACCCAAATCAAATGCTTGTGTTTTTTTAGTAAGAGATACGGTAGATGAGTGCTTTTGAATTTAATATGTTATATTTTTTGGGGTTTGAATATGCAAATGGGTCCAATAGATACTCGTCATTTAAGAAGAAGAAGAAGAATAATAATAATAATAATAATAATAATAATAATAATAATAATAATAATAATAACAACAACAACAATGGACATTTTGGACTTTATACAACTTTTTCCCTCTCAATTCCAATGTATACCAAACATTGGAATTAAAATTCCCAGTAATTTTATTCCTGCATACCAAACACTAGAATTTAAACTCCCACTTTATTCCCGCATTATTCTTTTCCCATGAAATTACAATTCTTTTCCCACTCAATTCCCTCCCTCCAACCAAACGCCCTGTTAGAGTTTGATTAGTGTTTATTTAACTGTGAGAACTTTATTTAACTTCTAAAAATTTCTTTGTAAATAAATTTATTTTTTGGGTTTTTTATTAATATATATAGTGTTATAATTAAAATATAAAACAAAAATTTAGAAAGTGAATGAAGAACTATTGAAATTTGTTTTACAACTAAACTTATCAATTATTGAGGAAATTTTTTTTAAAAAAAAATCAGGTGTTTTTGTTCTTTTCTTATAATTTTTTTTTTAAAATTTATTTTATATAATGCTACTTAAAAAAACATTTATCACGAAGTGAAAAAAGTAAAAAATAAAAAATAAAAATAGAACAGTTAATAGAATCACAACTAACTACTCTGATATGCTCTGATCCTAGTTCTGATATGCTCTAATTTTACCTCTGATATGCTCTAATCTACCGTGTATGATCAAGGTTATGATAAATATTTTAATATGAAAGGAAAACAACAATGGCTCAAACATATAAGATATTAATATTTATAATCTAATATATTTGAAATTATTAAATACTTTTCGATAAACAACATTTGTATGGTAATAGGATTACAACACTCATCATAATCACCAAATACCAAAATGGTAGGTCTTTATGGACTACTGACTCTAGACACAACTACATATATATACTTGGTCATAATTAAAAATTAATTTATTCAAGAGAAACGTTCAATATTTGTCAATTTTTTGTTTTGATTTTTGTTAATAGTCATTGCATATGAGAGAATCACTAGAAATTGTCTCATTTAAAACTTAAATAGTAATCTTGAATATGATGAAATATAAATAGTAATCTTGGATATGATAAAATATATATGAGTGAAACAATACAATATTTAAAGGTGTAAATTGAATAAATACATCTTTGCCGTAAACTAAAAATAACCCTAGACCCTAAACTTAAAATATATATTGTAAATAATTATTATATTTAATAATTTATTTATTCATTCATATTATTTCTATATATGACATTAAATAAAGATACATATAGAAGATAATTATAATATTACTCATCTAACTAAATAACTAAAATAAACAAAACGCCATTAATAAATACATATAATTATTTATTTATTCACATGATATCTATATACGGTATAAAATAAAGATACATATAAAAGATCATTATAATTATTATATTATTCACTTAACTAAATAAGAAATAAAACACCATTAACAAATACATATATAAACTTTATTAAAAATAGATACACACGTACATAAATGTTACAATAAGTACCCAACAAATGGAAATGAAGCCAATATATATTTAAAAAAACTCAAATTAGAACTATATATTACATTGTTCGGCTCAAATTACCAATTTAGAATGTCACATGTGTGATGCACGGTGTGAATATAATCAATGTTATAAATATATATAGTACAAAATGATTAATTAAATTTTATATTCTATTTAATAAATATACGAATCTCATTTGTTGTAAATTAAGGTTTTCCTTGAAAATGATCAATTAATCAACAAAATAAATAAATAAATTATACGGAGTATATATTGTAATTATTTAAGCTATAGACCAAAAGCCCAAAATTCAAAATAGCCCAACAGATACTTATATATGCAATTTATAAAAGTTGGTCCAAATCAGAATTTCCTTCTACAAGTAGAATACAATTTCAAAGTAGAATGCCGCACCCATTTTTGTTTCCTTATAACCCTTTTCTATATATAAGTAAAGGTTGTAGGCTGTATAGAGGATTACCAAAGGTTCACGCCACACAGAACCTTTGGGAATGGTATATGAAAATCACACGCCCAACCAATCAGCTATAAGAATGGCTAAAAAATAGAGTCCAAAAGTCAACAACCAAAACATGATGAGCTATTTTCAAAACAGCGCCCTATTGAATAGGCGGGAATTGGAGACAAAACGCTATAGCCAAAACATTTGATTTTAAATTTATTTTATATAATGCTACTGGAAAAATATTTATCTCGAAGTAAAAAAAAAATTGAACAGTTAATAATATCACAACTAACTACTCTGATATGCTCTGATCTTAGCTCTGATATGATCTAATTGTACCTCTAATATACTCTGATCTAAAACGTTTAGACCGGTCCTATTTGTCATATAATGATAACATATACAGGAGTTATGCATGTAAATCAATTACACATGTTCATGAAAAACAGCAAATGCGGTTTTGGTATACACATAAAGTAAGTAAAATCTATTACTTACCCATACTATTTTTTTTTTTTTTTGTTTTATACATAGCATTTAGTAAAGTATTATAATAAGGAAATAAAATTTGGTGATTTTCATTAATAAACTCATTACATACATGATTTACTACATGATCTACATTAGAAGTTCTACTAATCTTCTAGTTACACCATAGCCCTATTTGAGATATGTCCCCGTAGCGTAGTGTATATAGTGTATTCTCATTATCTTGTACTTGCAATAAATACTCGAAGAACTAAAACAAAAAAGTAGGGCAAACAACATAATATTAGGTAGAAAATAAAAGAAGTTAAAACATGCCCAAAAAAAAATAAAAACATTGTGCGGCAAGTAACTGTAAGTAACTATCGAATAGACAGAAACGGAATCCCGCATCGCAGAAATATTTCTTTTAATGAATTGTTCATTTCAAACCTTTTTTATTTGATTTCAATTTTAAATAAGTCGTATCTTGCTCAGACCAATAAATAGAGCTGAGGTTATAGTTAAAGCTGCTAATAAAAAACCAAAATAACTAGTTAGAGTAAGCATGAAGGGGCTAAATGAAATATGTTATTTTTATACATATGTTTCTAAAGCATTTACCGAAGTTTCTATTTTTGCAAAAAATAGGAATATACGGAAAATCCTGAGTAGAGTTTAATAATAACATTCCAAAAACAGTATAATTATTGCCGCTCAAATTTCATCTTCCTTCAATTTTTCAGCTTGACAGTTATTTGTTTTGTCTTCTTTGAGCTGGGTTGATGAAAATTCATCCATTAGGCATCTCTTTACAACCTCACTTTCAGTCCCTTTTGAAATCCTAATATTGTCTAAAATTTGAACTGGACTTGCGAAAAGAATCTCTAGAAATGATAAGTTTATAATTGTTAGATAACTAATGATAAATTTGATAAGGTATTAACATTTGAAGTCAGAAAAAAATATTTGTAAGGTCTAACATCATCATTCTGCCAACTATCATCAAGCAGTTCCATGAAATCTGTGCCTTTAAGTTCAAGCAGATCAAGACACTGTAGCAAAAAGAGTCTTGTCATCTTTAATTTGCATCAATGGATAAGCATTGCGTTGATTTTCAAGAATTTCCTTACTAACAACAATTTTAAATATCAGTGCACGGCCAACCAAGGACTTAATTTCCTGAGGAATTTTTTTGATTACCTTAAGCATAAAAAACAGATTAGACATGTATAACTTTTGATTAAAAAAAGCAGTAAATGTTCTAAACTAACCTTGGTTAAGTAGACTTCAACTCGCTAGCTGTCACACCTATTAGTTCGACACATTCCCGATGCATTACCATCTCCATCCACTACACGTACCTTGACCCTATATCTTAGATCGAATACCTTCACCCCAATTTGTGTTACATTCCTCACAAAAATAGTATCCCTTCTCTAACTTCAACTTTTTGTTGCATCCCTGGGTCTGGCAAGAATCATACAACCAATCATTAAGTCTAGAATCTATAGCACTGGGCATCAAACAGATTTTGGTAGTGAAATAAGTTAGGGTCTAAAAGTATCTTGACAGTAGCTTTAATTTTAAAGTTTAAGTTTAGGGATTATCTTCTTCCTTTCATAAATATCACTGATTGTACTGACAATCATTCTTCCACTGTTCAGATCACTAAATCTGTCACAACTGAAACTCAAGCTAGACATGGAGGCAATACTTTTTAAAGGGGTTTGAATACCACCTAAGCTGTAGTTAAATTAAATTTAAATTTAAAAATGGTGTCATTTGTGGAAAATAAATTTGTATTTGGTTGGGTTTGGAATCGTAAGGAATAATGAGTATAAAGACCAATATAACCCTACATAATAATAGTAGTAATTAAGAAAGTTCAAAAATGTGTTGATAATTTTGTGGTTCAGTGACACGAATTGATTTTTCATATGGGACATCGTGGGTTCGTCCCCTGGCCTAGTGGGGTGGAATTGACTCTTTGTGTTATTTTTCATGGAAAACAAAATTAAATATTTCTTATTCCCTTTCAATTCCCATGCATGCAAATCAAACATTGTAATTTAAATTATTACTTTATTCCCACATTATTCATGCACATGGAATTGCAATACATTCCTAATATAATTCTCTCCCTCCAACCAGACGCTCTGTAAGGGGAGGAGCGGAAAACCTTTTTTATCATTCTTCTGGAAATCATTTTCCCATGAAAAAAGTTTTCCATGAACTAAATGGAGGAAAATTTAATTTTCCTTAAATCTAAAGAAAACTTTTTTAAAAAAATAGTTTTCCATCCAACCAAACATCTCCTAAGTATGATAATGTGATTAAGTAATATAAATTTAAACAAGAAAATAAATACATAAAATAAATTAGACAAAGTAATTTATAGTGATTTAAGGATGGTGTAATTCATCTACTCTACTCTTTTTCTTTTCTACTAAGAGGGAAAATTCACTACCTAAAATCTTTTGTCACTACAAACATAAAAGTGAACTCAAACTTATACCTTTTGTCTCTTGTATTTCTCGTATTGCTCTTTTTTAGCTTCACTCTTATTTATACTTGAATTTCAAAATTTAGCTTCACTCTTATTTATACATAAATTTCAAATCACCACAATCAAACTCAAATCTTCAAGTATAAACAATGGTCCAATCCACACCTTTTACCATTCTGAATTATGTTTTATTCATACTTATAGTGGGATTCCAACCCATGTATTGTTGCCTTCCGCCGTGACTTCAAGAGAAATAATTTTTATTAGGAGAGTGGTGTGTTGGTGTGATCCGCGTGCTGTCATTATATATTGCAATTGCCAAGAAATACAGACAATAGAATATTACTCCACACTAGACCTTGCGTCAAAAGGTATCTAGTACTGGTCGGCCTAACAATGTAGCCATCTAGGCAATTTTTATTTGACTATATTAATAGATTTTTTTTTTTTGTGTATTATACTTTTTATTTTATTTTATTTTGACCGGAGTGTAAGCAACAATTATAAAAGTATCCATTGCTTTATGGCCAAAAAAAAAAGAAGAAAAGAAAAAAGTATACACTTTATTTTTTACTATGTGTAACTGTATAAAATTATTAAAAGAAAAATTTACTAAAATCCTTTAGCATTTAATGTGACTATAAATTATTTTATTTATTAATTATCATGAATTAATTAATTTCATCCGTATTAAAAAAGAATACAAATTAAATACAAATTATATATTTTATGTATATGATAAATGATTTTGGCGAAAAGTTTACCCAATATAACTTATTCATATAATCATAGGTAAGATATGTATATACAATATTATATGGCATGATGCTATAATTCAAACAATAGTCAGTTGTCAACTTTTCCTTCATTATCTTTTTTTTTTTTTTAAAAAAAAAAAAAAAATTATAGATTCCATCAACCTCCTCTGTTTCATAACATGAATATGACAATAATATACATTATCTAATTTTTTTAAAGAGTAAATTGCCATTTTGATCCACCGACTATTAGGGTCTTATTAATTGCAATTCACGATTTTCAAAATTGTTAATTTTGTATCTTAATTATGCAATTTTTATCAATTTTGGTCACGCGGGCCAAATTACAGGTCAAATCTCACCACAAAATATTAATAACTAAAATAATGAGGGTATTTTAGTCATTTCACACATCTTTCTTCTTCTGCCGCGGCCAAATCTGAAATGAGCTTTATAGTTCTATATAATTTACGAATGAAAATCGAGTTTAACTCATTACAAAGTCCATTCGGCTGACTGATGAGGTCAATTTAACCATTTTTGCTTATGTTTATATGTGACAAACTACAGTAAAATATATTTAATCATTTAGAGTAAATTTTACCATTTAAGTATAAATATGCTGCCGAATACCTTGTCGTCACTATCAAGAATGTTGCCAAACAAAAAAAAAAAAAGTATAGATTTGCGAATCTTTACCAACCAAGAAAGCAGAAAGAACTTTCAAAAGGACTGGAAGTGTGATTGTCACTTTCTCTTCGCTCTGTTCCCTTTCTCGCCTTCTTTAGTTCTTTCTATGCCGTGGATTGTTGCCTCGTTGGTTTTACCGTGTAAACTTTACAGAGGATTGGATTCTAGGAAGAAACATTCAAAAATTCACCGAAAACTATAAGAACCGCAAAAATACTCTGTAATTTGTTCATCGCAAACATCGAAAACTTGGAGCCTAGTCAGCGAGTCAATCTATTCAACTGAGACAGCGAGACCTTCAGATTTTCTGGCCGCTAGCCGTTGTCGTCTTCCCCAATTTCTGTACTCTAACGAGGTATAAATTATCGTGGAGACCTAAATTTCCATTAAAAATGGCTACTTTTCTGCAAGAAATAGGTAAAAACTACGTACGGATTCTCACATTGTTCTTCTTAATAATAGCCATGGCCGGAATCGAGACAACACAAGCGTCGGCGAACTGTGTTCCGGCCGACGCCGGCCCGGTGGTGCCCACAACCCCGTTGGTGACTTTTCTTGAAAGGCTACAAGAAACGGCTCTTCGGACTTTTGGGCACGACGGGTTTGACCCGAAGAAATACGTGGACATGGCGCTGAAGGAAGAGCTTTCGAGGACTGTGGAGGCGTTTCAGAGTGTTACGAGAGGTGGGAACGGGTCAATTCCCAGATCGGAGCTGGAGGGGTTTATGGGTAAGTATTTGGTGGGTCCTGATAAGGATTTGGTGTATGCTGAGCCGGTAGATTTTGTGGGGGAGCCAGAAGGGTTCTTGAGCAAAGTGGAGAGCCCTGAGGTGAGGAAATGGGGTCTGGAGCTCCATCTTCTCTGGAAGAATTTGAGTAGGAAGGTGGGGGATCAAGTTCTGGAGAGGCCCGGTTTTCATACATTGCTGCCCTTGAAGAATCCGGTTATAATCCCGGGATCACGGTTTCAAGAGGTTTATTATTGGGATTCTTATTGGGTCATCAGGTTTGTTCACTTAAAAAGATTGCCTTTTTTGGTTTCCGGTTTCCGCTAGACTAATCCTAATCCCCAGAACCCTGTCCAAGAAACGCTGGAGGAGGTAAATTGCGAGTCGATCAGGAAAACTTATAGTGGAAAGATTGCATTTTTATATTAAAATTTAAATTTCATACATGATCAATGAATTTGAAAAGCTTAGATAATGAATTTGGATTGATGTGTAGCATGTAAGTATAAAGCTACCCACTACAACCCATCAAGAAATGCAAAAGTTTCTGACTTTCAGTTCTATTCCCCTTTTTTACTCTTATTAGATCTTTTATAGTAATTCTGGTGTTTTAGCAAATTAGGAAACTAATTCTCCAGAAACATGGTTTGTGTAACTGACATTTCTTCAGATGTCTAGAAGATTGGAAAATTGTCTTTTTGTTGGATTTAGGGTTTAGGTGAGGACCACCAAAAATTGGAATATTGTTCAAGTGGTTATTTTACAGACTGCTTTAAGTGATTCATGGGCTCCATATGATCCTAGTTTCTTAAATCCGTTTTCCAAAATTGTTCCATGGGTTGACATATTTGCAATGCAGGGGCTTGTTAGCGGGCAACATGTATGAAACTGCAAAAGGAATTGTTGCTAATCTTATTTCACTTATTGATCAATTTGGATACGTTCTTAATGGTGCACGGGCATACTACAGTAACAGAAGGTGAGTCCCGATAGCATTTGTTTTTAGATGTTCAGATAATGTTACTTGTTTACCGTCATACATTCTACTGAGAGGAACATAAATGTTGTTTTGCCTTGTTTATTTCTTAGTATATTGTGCATTTGTTAATCATATGTAAATACTATAATCTACTCAAATGTGTAAATTTAAGTTCAGTTCTTTAGATGAGTCGATTCTTTATTGATACCATGAGGTCCTTTGAGCTTCATATCCTGTTTTGCTTCCTCCCTCTCTAGAAGATGAAATAACGTTTACTAAGTGACTGGTGCAGCCAGCCTCCACTTTTGAGTTCAATGGTTGTTGATATATACAAACGAACTGGTGATATGGATCTGATAAAAATGTCTCTTCCTGCACTGCTTAAGGAGCATGAGTTTTGGAATTCAGGTACTAATATGTGTGCTTGTGGGTGGGTGGGTGTGTGATATGTATGCTGATTATTTGTATTTTAATGTCTTCCTTGAACTTTTGTTTAATTGATTGTTATCCCTATTGTTAAGTTCGCTAATTTGCATTTATGGTCCAATTTCATTTAAAGGTATGCATAAAGTGATCATTCAGGATGCTCAAGGAGTGAATCACAGCTTAAGTCGGTACTATGCAATGTGGAACAAACCCCGACCGGAATCTTCAACAATTGTATGACCATCCAACTTACATTGCAAAAAGAATTGAATGTTGGGGGCAACCCCAGCCAAGTTGGTCAGGCTGTTAGTTTGGTAACCATAAGGTTCCAATTTCGACTCCTAGTGGGTGCGGCTTATATTGACCTTCTTGGTTTGAGCCGGTCAACTATAGGCAACTTAGGCTGGTTTACCTCCTTCTGGTCCTTTGCTCGCTAGGGTAATAAAGCGGGGTTTACCCAGTACACACCCTCGAGTAGTGGCTGCTGGTTTCCCTCGTCACTTGAAGAAAAAAAAGTTGAATGTCAAATTACACAAATGACGGCTTCCATAATTTGTTCTGTCATCTGATAAATAGAATGCCACAGGACACGGAAACAGCTTCCAAACTTTCGAGTGCCTGTGAGAAAAAACACTTGTACCGCGAAATTGCAACAACTGCTGAATCTGGATGGGATTTTAGTTCAAGATGGATGAGGTTTCCTGACTTTATTTGTCCCTTATTATTGTGCTTTCTCCATTGCCATCCATTGATCTGTACGACCAACCCACTCATTGCAGGGACGGATCCGATCTCACAACACTAGCTACAACTTCAGTTCTCCCAGTGGATCTTAATGCGTTCATTCTTAAGGTAAGATTCTGAATGCTGTCTGAAAATTGGTCTCTCTGTCACCCGATGAGTGTTGTTGGATTTTGTGGCCCAGTTGGAACTTGATATAGTCTTTCTAGCAAGCATTATCGGAGAAAATAACATAGCTGAACGTTTTAACGAGGCTTCACAAGCTAGAAAAATTGCAATCAACTCTATTTTCTGGGACACAGAGACAGGACAGTGGTATGATTACTGGCTCAGCAATAGCAAATTTGCATGCGAGGTGATGCACACGCGTTTTTACATCTCACATTGTGTTGGTTGATTACAACCGAGTTTTATCTCATGTTTGTTTCGTGTCTTTGACGGTTTAGGGTGTCTATAAGTGGGATAGTTTGAACCAGAACAAAAAACCGTTTGCTTCAAACTTCGTTCCCTTATGGATCGATTTGTTTAACAAAGGTGAATTATGTCTATACAATATTTTCATTTAGAAAATAGAAAGTAAGAACACAATGGGTTGAGCAAATAAAATGAGCGTTTTATACATTTGCAGATAAAATGACAGTTCAGAAGACTATCCAAAGCCTTCAAAGCTCGGGACTGCTTCTTCCGGCAGGAATTGCAATGACGTTGTCAAATACAGGACAACAATGGTAATCAAATTTATAATAATACGTTTCCTTGTACATCGCTGACAGTTCGATCTCGTGTGTGTTTCGGACAGGGACTTTCCTAATGGTTGGGCACCTCTTCAACACATAATTGTTGAAGGCCTTACTAGGTCCGGGTCAGCGGAGGCAAGATCATTAGCCCAAGATATTGCGAGGAGGTGGATAAGAACTAACTACGAAGTGTACAAGAAAACCGGGGCAATGTACGAGAAGTATGATGTTGAAAAATGCGGGCAGTATGGAGGTGGCGGTGAATATGTATCCCAAGTAAGACAGCTTTCAATTTTCGAAAATGGTAGTTTCGTGTCGTATATATCCATCTCTGCTTTCCAGCAATGAACTTGGACAGAAAACATTTCTTTCCGTGATGCTAAGGAACTTGATTGTTGTCACATTATAGTCCCCTTTAACTTTTTTGGTTTATGCAGACTGGTTTTGGGTGGTCAAATGGAGTTGTGTTGGCCTTCTTGGAGGAATTTGGATGGCCTAAAGACTTGAAGATGGACTGTTAGTGACTGCTAAAACAATACCGAGTTAATTCTGGATTTAGTCATCTGACTATCAGTCATTTCCAATTTTAGTCCTTAACTTTTAAAGCTACCAAATTTAGTCAAGTATTAAATCCAAATTTGGTAGCTTTAAAAGTCAAAGACTAAAATTGGATAATGAGTGATAGTCGGAGGATTAAATTTAGAATTAACTCAACAACAGTATATGGTGAGAGACTACCATCTTTCTTCCCAATTTAGAATTTTTGAGCCCCTCACTTTGAGAGGTTGCTCCCACACTATCGCTGGTAAGACTCGATCCCTTATCCTTTTTTCCAAACTTCACTTCTGTGACTAACTGAGAGATAACCATCTTTCTATGGTCACCGTGAGTCCGTGAGGTTATTATGTTCATTGGTTTTGTAAGACTCTTATCTTGTATTTAGCTAATAAAGGAAATTGGGAATAAATCATATATGTAAACTTGCTAAATTGAATAATTCTCTATTTTTCTTTCTCCCACTTTACTATTTTCTCCAATTTTTATGTCTTCAAATTTTCATTCTTGATATTCATTATTTTCTGTTTTTCAAATGTATAAGTAAATGTATTCTCTTTTTTTTTTTTTTAAAGAAATTATTTCTAGTTGGTAAACAAACATTTGTGATGCAAAGATAATATGGTTGCACTGGTGTCAGTTCTTGATGTCCTTTATGTAATTCAGAATTAGAACATAAAAATATTGCAAGAATAGTATGTTTGGTTTATGGAATCTGTCAATTGTAGAATAACATTTTTAGGGATAGATTTATTCCATTAACTGGTAAGTCTTTTTTATTCTTGACAATAGTATTTTGGGAATGAGTAGGGGAGTAACTATTTCAAGGGAGGGGTATAATATTAGGCTATTTCCAAGTTCTTACAAATAGTTTATTTTATAATGTCTAATTTGCCCTAGACTATTTTTTGTATATACAAATAATTAATTCTATTATTATTATTATTATTATTATTATTATAGAAATATCATTTAGAATATATGCTATTTATATCTTTTAGATGTTTATATACTAACTTAATATTAAAAATAAATGTTATATATGTATGTATGTATGTATCTTGTAGGCCTGAAGGTCAGGTTTGGTATATATATGTTTGACATGTTTAGTTTAATAGGCTTTGAAATGGGCTCAAACCTGACCTTTTTACTAAACAAGTTAGGACATAGACCCTTTTGTAGGGGCTTGGTCTATTCCCATCCTTATTTCTAAATGAGTGATCATCAATATGGATGATTGTTGTTTAATAGGGAGATATATATGTCATATGTTTTTGCATCCAATTGATACTAAGATTTGAGAGCTTCATTGAAACATAAGATATTGTGATGCGCTCTCTTGATGTGTCCACTCCATACATTGTATGTTGAGTGCATTAATTGTCATGTGACAATTAGTCTCGTGTCACAAATTGTTCTCTTTTATGCTTTTATGCTATGTGAAGCATCATAGAAGAGAATTGATTTTTCTTATCTTTTGTTAACAATTATTTGCTATAGGGCTATATTACATGACTGCTAAGATTTATCTCATATCTCATAAATAAATTTGATACTTACTACATATCACAATTATCCCTCATAAAACTTAGTACATGGTTTATAATTGAGCATCTTCCCATCTGTGTTTTAGTATTAATATACAATCTATATTCATATGTCACCACCATAGTGTACCTGGCCTCTAGGGGCTATCAAAGAAACTAGGTATACATGTTGGCTATAAACGCCGTCTGTTGCTAAATACCTAGAGCCTATGATAGGAGATCAATATATAATTAGGTATGCTAATTGCATACTATATGAAGATCGCTTTTTGGCATTAGAGAGAGATAAGATCCTAAATTTAAAGGAATGCTGAAAAATTTCATGAAATGAAAAGATCTTCATTATTTAAATCTACATACTAGTTAGACTGAACAGGAAGTTTTGGAGATAATCAATTTGCAACTTTAGCAAATAATTTGTCAAATATATTTATTATCATACGGATCATAAAAGAGTGACTTGATCCCATATACCTTCCCCAACTTAGACAAAATATATGAGTCACAGGATTATTATACATAATATTTACTCTAGTAACAATCTAGTAGAATGTTCACAAAGTCCCTTGCTACACTTATTTTTGGAAAGATGTCTTTATGTGTATGATTTGAAGATTGTTAACTTCTGAGGGAGTGACATTTACATGAATCAATCCTAAAGATTGGGTTTTGAAGACCAACAGTTGTATTCTTTTTTTCTTTGATTGAGTTTTTATATTATTTTTTTAATTAAAGGTTTTTTAACGAGGTAGCTTAGTTAGTGCAACATATGAACATACATATATCATGTACTATTTTTCTTACTGAGTTTTTCTCACTGGGTTTTTCTAGTGAGATTTTAACGTGAGTATGATATAGTAATGTCCAGGGGTGTTATAAAATAATTATATGTGGACATTACTAAATGAATTATATTATGATAATATCTCTTCATCCTTTATAGATTTATAGTTATACTAGAACTCTGTATATCTTATATATATTAAAATTGAGGATGATTATTAATAAACATTGACGATTCTCTTTGAATTCCTTATCTCTTTCCTTCATTACTTTCATGGGATATAAACATAAGGATTTACGCGAGGATATGTCCCAGTAATGTTTTACAACACAACTTAATTTTTGTTAATTATTTGCTTGACCCCATGAATTTTACTGTCAGAATCAGCTACTAGGATGAATTCAGCTATGGTGGGTAATGCTATTTTCATCCTTAAAATACTTTATCCATTCTCAAAGGTGGATTTATATGGTATATCATTATTATAATTATAATAATACATCACTATTTTTTAATGAAAAATACATTCTGTCAAATTAACTCTGATCTATACTCTCAAATCTTTAATGTGTTGGAGAAATTTCGGATAAGAGGAGAAAACAGGAGAGGAAATGAGATCTTCAGGCGTGATATCACTTTCCTATAAGCTTTTAATCTTTCCTCTTCAAAAGCAACGAGGTAACAAGATTAAATCTTATGGGATACAAGAAGATGAAAACAAAGTTCTTAGGTTGCTTTGATAAGAACTTACTGGAGAATTATTGAACTGTGATATATCAAGATATCATGCAAAATAATTGCGTGTTTGATCAGATGACACTCCTAGAATTTATAGAGATAAATTCTAACCGTTAGGAGCAGTTATTGGAAGTTTATACCAGTTTAAAAACTGACTTCCAAAAATATATATGAAATATATTCTTTTGGATTTCACCATTCTGGTTCAGACAGTTACGTACACACATGTGGAATATAATTTTAAATTATATTCACATGTTAATATCTCCAAACATATAACTGATTTTGGATTAGTGTACGTAGGATAAACTTAGTGTGCATGTAATATATAATTCAAACAATTATATAAATACTTTAATATTTCAAAGCATGAGTACATGCCATTATGAAATAGTCAAAGTGAAAACCACATGTAGACTAGTAAACTCACTGCCTCATTCGAGAGGTAAAAGTCTCTCACGTAACACATTCCAAAACAATGCATGCAAATATAGTTCAAACTATTATCTTCATATTTTAATATCTCACATGCATGTGAACATGCAAAACAGGACATATTAAAATACACAAGTGCATGCATAAAAAAAGAAAGAATGCAAAGTGAAATGTTCAAGCTTGTTCGAGAGGTACATGTTCGAGACATAAAAAGCCTTATATGTTCATGCCTTGCGCGTATACGAGAGGTAAGAGGCAGCGCTCAAAATGCCTTTGAGACATAGTTTCCTTGCGTACCTGCGAGACATCGACAAAACGATTCACGCAAAACTCAGTTCGAGACATCGTTTCTCCGCGAACCGACCTCTCGAGGCTTCTCTCGCGATCTCTCGAACATCTCGAGATTTCTCAAATAACCCAAAATCATCTCTACCAAACTCAATAATATTTACTACTCCACAACTCCAAATATTATTTGAGCTTTCATGGTAGACATCTGAACCATTAATCTCCATTACTATATAAATATCCAACATAATGTAGACAAGTTTTTATGAAGCCACAAAATAAAAATGTCCTTTCTATGCTTGTCAAATTAATTAAGAAGTATAATTGAGAAAGTAGAATTTGATAATCAACATAGCAAAATCCTTTTTATATAAAAAAAATTATTATACACGTTTACAATTTCAACTTACCTTCAAATAATAATATAATAATACTAACATTGTTTAAGTTTTAAAATTTAGAAAAAAAGTTGGCCCCACATTACCTATTGACAAAGTAAGGCTGGCCAATAAATATATATGCTTCTTGCAAATTTTAAAAGCTTTTCAAGACAAATGACATTTAACTATTATCATTATTGTTGTGGTTGTTGTTGTAGTGACATGCCAATTTGAATTGCAATCCACCCTATTATTATTATTACGACGAAACAAACTCAAACAGTCAATACATCTCATGGTTGATAGGCTGGTCCTATCATTTTATTGCCAACCTATAAAAAATATTTTAAAGCTTTATTTTTTAAAAAGTTATCTTCTTTAGGTAGCCTTGGACTAGTGCCCCTTCAAGTATTGAGTACCTACATGAAATTTAATTATAAATTTATTCAATGTTCTCAATGTTTATGTATTAATTGAATTATTATTTTAAAGGGTTTTGAAAGTTAAGTGGGAGTAATATTAAATAACAAATTTAAAATTATGTCTGAATTTTTATTTAAGATCATGAGCTTCTACAATTTTTTTGACCATTCATTTGGAATGGTAACAGAAGTGTCATATTAATTACATACTAGTTGGCTGGTTTAGATGAGTTTAAAATAATTAAATAATACTATATTTTACATGTTAATTAAATTAGTTTAACGAATTCGAAGCTGATAAAGGGATTTACATACTTCTAACCATAGCTGATTTTTGAATTAATAGGTTGCTTAAGAATGGTAGAATTGTAGGGAATTTTGTATACCACTTGATTCCTATACACTTAAATGGTGTAGTAAATCGAATATCTTAGTTGTATCATGTCAACATATGTTCCAAAATATAATAAATTAACAAATTGTCATTTCATAGAGTAAAGGAAACGTGGTACATACCATGATAATTTGGAGAGAGAAAATAAACTATTTATTAAATTCTTTTTACTCTTTGAAATGATAATATGTCAATTTACTATAAGTTTATGCTAATGTGGTATCTTGTGAATACCTAATCTTAACTCCATGTATATATATATAAGTTCTCACTATTTTCGGTAGAAACTTAAAGTCTTTACCTTTTACTTGAAGTAGAACTAGGTATAAAGACTTACAATGTTGATATACATTGTAGAATTCTCTCTCTCTCTCTCTCTCTCTATATATATATATATATAAAGATCAAATGATGACCTATAGTTAGTTGAGGATCCTGTGGACTTATCTAATCGTTTGATTTAAATAATTCAATGGTTGTGATTGATTATAGGCGATGGATATAATTTTTCACTGTCAGTTTGTTGTGCATTCGTACTCATTTTATTATGCATTTATTCTTAGTTTGTTGTGCATTCGTTCTTAATTTGTTGTGCATCCGGTCTCAGTTTGTTGTGCATTCACAGTGTCTATGTTGTGCATCTCACCCACTTTGTTGTGTAGTTGCATTCATAGCTGTTATATCAGTCCAAATAGATGATCTGGATTAGTCCACAAGTCCTCACCTAATGATAGATTCTCACTTGATCCAGAACATATATATATATATATATATATATATATATATATAGAACTAGAAATAGTATTTTCCGGTTGGGAGTAGAGGATCGTAGATATGCTAGCTACCAAGTTTTGATATGCACTTAATTAATTGCTGATACTGGCCTATCTCTATAAAGTGTCCACCACCTTTCTAATTAATATGGAGTCTCTATCCCAACAATGTTTCTATCCAGGACCAAAACATACATTTGCTAGCTACTTGGTGATTGCGAGATTAATCACTATTCACTCCACTCCGGACAACTTTTGCGACAGCCGGTCGTTATAATCTCGAAATCATTGACAATGTACGAGCCACAAACATTAAAGTGCAACAGAAAGTGTCGCTCAAACCAGCTCAGCTAAGCTAAGCCTACCCCTCAGGGCATGCACCATAATAACTTCATCATGGAATTATGGGAGACTACTATACGTACATTTAATTTGTTGGGTAGAGTCGAAGTAAATGGTTGTGTCAATTACGTTGTACACATATTTCCCAATTTGTAATCATGCGTGGATGATGGCATCTCCACGAGTGCTTTATAGGATATGTGTTGTACACATCGATCCTTTCTAAATTCTATTTGTCATCATGCGTGGATGGTGGCATCTCCACGAGGGCTAGCTCGACACACGATAGGATGGATATACTCATCCAATATACTTGGCCTGAGATGATGATAATATGATATGATGTGATGCTTATATTTGCTTTTTGGTTTGCCTCTAATTTGGTATCGTATTAGGTAACTTTAGATATGATTTGTATAGTTTTTAATTATTTGTTTGAACATGTTGTATTTAGATTTTTTTTAACCAAAATATATAATAGAAATAATATTCTATTATGAATCGATGACAGTCAAATAAGTTTTCAAACTATTACAACAACAACAATAATAATTGATGGATATATTAGGAATTAGACCAGAGCAAGCCGACCCGAAAAAGCGAAGTAAAGAAGACTCGGGTAGACCCAGGGTCAAGCCCCATGCTTGACCCAGGTTACCCTTGGGCCACAGCCAAACCTTTGGACTGCAGTCTAGGCCAATCAAGGCCCTCATCCCAGGGCCTCAGTTGAGCCTCGGCCAGAGGTCTCAGTCAGGGGTCTCGGACAGCTAGCCCAGGGGTCCAATCGCGAGGCCGGGTGTGGTCAAGGTTTGTTGCAACCGTTCCCGCTTATGGTTGAACGTGAAAGAAATACTATATTCAAAGGACCCTATACGATATTAAGTATTAACTCTTTTTCAAAAAATATTTTTTATGTTTTCAAACAACCTTTAATGAATGGCAATTGATTTGATTAATGATTATATTGTGGAAGACTCAGTGTGTTTAGGTGTAAAATCTTAACATTATGGTGACATAATTTATGACAATCGAATATATAACGCATATGCCTATCCGTACGTATTGCTATTATATCATGGATCTACAGAAATCGTGAGGATGGCGATGGATTGAGAAACAATAAAAAAAAAAAAATGCAGGATTTGACTGGGTACAGTTCACCTTCTGAGCGCGTTGGCGTAGTTTTTCAGCTCATTGCATGCGCATCGTTGCTGTAGCTTTCAAATTTCGTCAGCGTCGTCCCAACTAAATAATTGAATCATTGCTACTTCAACGTACGGCTGTTTGCCGTAAAACGTTGCATCCTCATTCATCCAACACTTCCCTAACCAAATCGCATTACAACGTTAATAATTTTATTTAATGCACCATTTATTTCGTAATCATAAATTTTCTATCAATTTTAGCACCTACCAACAAATTAAAAACATCACGTGGCTCATCTATAGTCATTATATATATACGTTATGATTTTGTTCACAATCTAGCTACTATTTAATAACTAACTGAATTGATTGACGAAAGCCATTAATAATAATAATAATAACTAAAGAGAAAGGTAAAACATCAATTTTAAACTAAAATCCATAGAATTGAAATACCAAAGGGGGCATGAGATTCTAATTCTGTGAAAATGAAGGATTTCAATTCCATGAAATTTTAATACCACGGATTTGATTACCCTCTTAATTAGAAAACTCATTCTCTAATGAAATAAGGATTTCATTCCATTATTCCCCCTCCTAATTGGTAATTCGATTTTTAAGTTTGGATTAATTCTTTTAGATTTTTGTTTTTAATTTTTTTTTGTTCATATTGGTGCTTTGGATATCTTTATATTAGAATAAATTGTCTTGATTTTTTGATTTGTAAGTTTGGATTAATTTTTTTTTTTTTTGTATTTTTAAAACTTTTATTCCCATTATAAGATCATGCATAATCAAACACCAATATATTGGTAATCATTCCAATTCCACCCTACTACCAAACATACAAAATACTTTCGCCAAAACTCATTATTACCATTACCAAGTATTTGATTCCTATTCTGATTCTGATTCTCATGTGCAAACCAAACACACCCTACACGTGTAAACATGGAAAAGTCTATGAATTGCAATTTTAGTGTTCAAGTTCGCATAGTAAAGTTGGTGATAATTATAAAAACGCCACTATATTTTTTTAAAATTTAATTTGATTCGTTCAATTTTTTTTTTAATTTAAGATTGAGATTGATTCTTATTTCTCTTCAAAGAAGTTGTTCTCATTTGATCCTCTCTCTCTCTCTCTATATATATATAGTCATAATCTGGTGCATTTTCATAGGTAAAATGGTGTGTAACTGTGTTGTGGAATTGTGTGTTTTAATCTGTCATCTGGTGTATTTTAATACGTAAAATGGTGTGTATTTTAACACATATTTTCTAATAAGTGTAATAGTGCATGGTTATAATATGGGATGAGGATTTTCAATAAAGTGGAATTGTGCATTGTAACACATGTTGTGGTGCATTTTAATACGTAGAATGTTGCATATTTTAGCACATGTTTCTAATATGTGTAAATAGTGTATGTTAATTTATAATCTAACATGAGGCACTCTGTGGTGTATTTTAATACGTAGAACGATGCAGTTTTATTACGTATACTGATGAATTTTAAGTGAATAGGTGCATTTGGTTATAGTGTGAAATAGTGTGGTGCATTTTAGTACGTAGAATGGTATGTATTTAACCACATATATATTGCGCGTTAATCTGATACCTTGTTCTAATCTAATGACTGCAAAATAGCCGCACAGCCACACTTAAGGACCATGCCGCACATGAACTCTACTCTCCCCCTCTGTATATATATATATATATATAATCAAGTGGAAGGGTTAGACCACAAAAATAGTTGACTAATCCCTATGGAGGACAAGGCGAGATTAAGGTACACCAAAACTGCTTTCTGGTAAGATACTATAAAGAGGCTCCGACCAGAGAGAGCTCAAGAATCCCCAAACAGTCAAACCTCTCTCTGAACGTAGTGACATATTACTAAATATTTGGCACTTGATTAAGATTAACAGTAACAAGTTTTAGAAGTTAGATATCAATAAGTTCAATTGATTTTGAATGTGAAGGCTAAAAATGGAAAGAAAAAAATACACAATAGCTAATGGTCTAAAAAGCTAAACACAATTTGTAGTTTGACATTTGAGATTGAAACTTGATACAATTTGGGAAAAATTTCAATTTTAACCCTTCGACCATTAAATTTTATTTTTCACTTTTTCTGTCCTATAATTTCTCAATCAACTTAAAGAATCAATGGCTCCACTACTGAAGTTCAATCCTGCGACCATCTATTTGAAATGATAATATAGGTGTCATCACATCACATAGTAGTTGACAAATTCTTTTTTTTTTTTTTTTTGTTTCACTTTAAATCATTGACTTTAAAATTACTTAAATTTGATATTTTACTTTAACAATTTGTCTTTTTTTTTTTTATCACAAGATAATTTGGTATCTAACAATAATTGAAAGTGATAAATCTTTTTAAAATTAAATGCGAAATCTATTAAATTGTTAACAGTAAAAATTAAAAATACACACACACACACACATATATATAAAGGATCATGTGAAACAATTGCCTTAGGTGAGAAATATGATGAAATTATATCCGTAGGTTAGTCCAGATCAAGGGTCTAAATTGGTGATTTAAAAAAAAATACAGTGGCATTATTGTAATTTTATGTAAGTTAATTTTTTTGCTTTCCAGTGCTCATTGTTATGCCATACAGTGCACATTGTCCATTCTTTCAGTGCACATTGTTATGCCAGTGCACATTGTTCCTTCTTCCAGATCACATTGTTGTGCCTTACAGTGCATATTGGTCCTTCTTCCAGAGCACATTGTTGTGCCTTCCAGAGCATTTTTTCTTAAATTGTATGTTTGTGTGTTTATTATATGATTTGAGTTGAAGATCCTATATTAAATTTAATTTTTTCAATAATTGTTTCACATCTTTGTGCCTCCAGTGCGCATTTTTTACCTTCCAGTGCATATTGTTGTGTCTTACAGTGCATATTGTTGAAGTTCGTAGGTGGCGATTTTTTTATTATTATCTAGGTCTGAGATTTTTTCTCACTTCTCACCTTTGGCTTTTCTTCTCACCCAAACCCCTTCCTATATATATATATATATATATATATATATATATATATATACACACACACACACACACAGAGTATATAGTAGTTGAGAAGTTAATATCCTCTAATATAAAAAAGCCACAAAAGTAGCAGTTAATGCATATTAGGCAAAATTTCCCGCCAACAACGAAACACCGCCTTTTTGCTAGGTTTAATTAGAGGATTGTTATTCACCGTCGAACTTTTCATGTATAATCGTTTGGTTAAAACAAAAAGGTTATACAATAATTAAGGCTGTACAATAATTAATTATACGTAGATATTAATGCCTGAAGTATCTAGCCGAAATGTGTTTAGGAAATCGAATCGATATATAAACGATTCATCAATCAATAGATATTATCTAGGAATGAAAAAGGAATTAATGTAAGCCCATATAACTCTTTCAGTCTCACACTTATATTATAGCCGGAATATATATTACAGCTTAACTAGCATATTCAAACACTTCCAACCATTGGAATTTCTTTTCATTCTCATACTTGCATTCAACTATGGGTATGTACTGTCTGGCGAATGAGTTATCAACCTTCAAGAACATAAGTGTTATGAAGGTAAGGGTCATTCGTACCTATTTGTACCAAGGCACAGGTAACTATATGGGATGAAGCACCCATGATGCATAAACACTGCTTCAAAGCTCTAGACAGAACATTGTGTGATCTCATGCAGTTAAAAGATACGCAAAGTGAGGGTAAAACTTTCGGTGGTAAGACAATTGTTTTTGGAGGTGATTTCAGACAAATTTTGTTAGTCATCCCTAAAGGGTTAAGACAAGATATTGTGCAAGCGACAATCAACTCTTCTTACCTTTGGGAAACATGTAAAATACTTAAGTTAACAAAGAATCTTCGTCTTAATACACGGGAGCCTGAAGTGGACATGCAACAAGTTCAACAATTTGCATCATGGTTAGCTGATATTAGTGATGGTAAATTGGGAGGACCTAACGATGGTTATGCAAACGTCCAAATCCTGGCCTTCCGAAAAGTTGTTGCCATCCACTGGTGACAATATAACAACAATTCTCGATAGTATATTTCCAATGTTCAAGGAACTGGGGTGTAACGAAGAATACGTGAAAAGTCATGCAATATTGGCTCCAACACTTGATGTGGCCAATGCCATCAATAAATATATGAGTGACTTCCATATTGTTGAGAGCAAGACTTACCTAAGTTGCGACACGGTCTGTAAGTCTGATTCAAGTAATGGTATACTCTCCGGAATTCCTAAATGGACTGAAAGCTTCTGGGGTCCCTAACTATGCATTAACTTTAAAGGTTGAATCTCCGTTCATGTTATTGAGGAACATAGATCACTCACTTGGACTATGTAATGGAACAAGACTGGTGATTACAAGGTTATCTGATCATGTGGTTGAAGCAAAGATCATCACGGGGAATAATGTCGGTCAAATAGTATTGATTCCAAGAATGTCAATGACACCCACTGATATAAGATTGTCATTTAAATTCCAAAGAAGATAATTCCTTCTAATGTTATCCTACGCAATGACTATAAACAAAAGGCAGGGTCGAACATTATCACATGTAGGGTTACTTTTAAGGAAACCAGTGTTTATTCACGTTCAACTTTACGTTGCTGCTTCAAGGATTAGTAACTCAAAAGGTTTAAAAATTTTGATAGCCAACGAAGGTGGATGGAGTAGTAATTACACTACCAATGTTGTGGAGATTGTAACATTTTTTTCTTTAATAAAAACTTTGTTTAATCAAAATTGTATACAATTTGATGTATGTGAGTACTATAGTCAAATAACTTTGATTAATTAATTGTATTATTATTATCCGTGCAGCGCAAGTATATAATACTAGTTGACATCAAACCTTCAATTCTTTTCATGCGGGCAATAAATGACAAATTGGCCAAAAACAGGAAGAAATTGTGGTCATTATTACAAGTTTTGAACACAAAAAAGTGAGATGAAAATTATCAAATTGGAATACTTATAGTAAATCCAAATTTAGGTCTCAATTCAGCAGCCTAAGATTGCGATGGCTTTGTAGGCTGACCTTTGCCAATTGCCATACGCAGAGTTTGTTGTTCCAATATTGTAAAAGGTTTACCATCAATCCCAACCTTCCCAATAATGATTGAAGACCAGTCAAACTAAAATACTGCCTTTTTTATTTCTCTTAGCAATATATATAATGATTGGGGAATTTCAATAATGCTATATAGGTGTTAAATTATTTCAAGAAAATAAAATCTCATAAAATATAACACGCATTTATAATGCGATTTTTAGAAAAATGAAACTAAAATGAAAAATAGAAGTTGTGTTCAATTGAGTTTTGTTTTCCATTTCAACTTTTCTACTGATAGTTCGATAATACTATTCATTTAGGGAATAAGTTGAAATTCACAAATGTTCAAATTCTATGTACGTAAAATAGGAAGAAAATTTTGAGTTGAAAAAAAAAGGATTTTTTTTTAATACTAGATATGTTCTGTTGTCCAATACCATTTAGTGTGATGACATTTCGGTTACCATTCCAAATGAGTGGTTGGAGGTTTGAACCTCAATGGTGGGAGCTAATATTTTTTATGCTGAAAATGTTTGAGAAAGTATAGAACATATGCAACTTTAAGATATGTCTATTTGTTTGTTTTTTTTTCCCAGGAATATCAAGAACATATTCAGCAGCCATCAATTGGTTACCTATTTATTTGAAATTCTTGTATTTTTAGATTTATTGATTTTACTGATTTTGTTTTTAAAAAGTAATAAAATTACGTCAACGCGTCATCCATGGAGCATATATCATGGTATTCCTTTCATTTCAAAATATTAGAAATATTAATGTTTGTCTCGAATTTTAAACAAACAAATAAAATAATAATTTACTTTTAATATATATTACTTTTATACAAATTAAAGAATAGTACCTTGAAAATAATACGTGCCAAAAATTAATACCTTTAAAAATATTAGTTTATTACACTAAATATATTATTATTAAATGTTTTTTTTGGAGCGAGTTGTATAAACTGAATTATATTAATTTAAAAGTATTAGTTATTAATAATTTTTAATAAAAATATAATATTTTTCAAAGAACATTTAAAACTTTTTAGTAAAAATATAATATATACTTTTCACATAACACATAATGCATTTTAAGGAAAAAGAATACCTTTTAAGAAAAATATAATACTTTTTAATAAAAAGTTAATACTTTTCGTTGTCAAAAAATAAATTTAATACTTTTTAATAAACATGTACATATTTTTTTTATTAGAAATGCAATACTTTTCAAAGTAAAAGTAATATTTTGTAGTATGTGAAAATGTAATGCTTTTTTAAGAAGAATAATATTCTTTTAGTGAAAATGTAATACTTTTCAATCAAAGACTAATACTTTTCAATGGTCTTTTAATTGATACTTTTCGATAAAAATGTAATACTTTTTCATATAGATATAATACTTTTCAATAAAAAAAGTTAATACTTTTGAAGAAAAATAATAATAATTTTCAATGAGAATGTATTAATTTTTAGTAAAGATGTAATATTTTTCAATAAAAGACTGATACTTCTGAAAAAAAATATTACAATGAAAATATAATATTTTGTACTTTTTATTCAAATACTAATACCCTGTACTTTTTAATTAATATATAATACTTCTCAACAAATATATATATATAATAAAGGGATTGATCGAGGATGACGGTTGGCCTGAGAGGAGTCGAGTGGATGAGAAAGCCAGTCTGCACAAAGGGATAGCAAATAGGTTGCTTGGAGGAGACAACCGCTAAAAGATGTCCAAGAAAAAAAGTGATCCTTAGTAAAAAGAGCAATTAATGAAGAAATTAATGACAATGATGAGATCAGCTGTTGGAGAAAGCGGTTCGGCACAAAGGATGCGAGCAACAAAAGGAGTGTTCTCAATGATTACGGCACTCATGGCCTCATTGTTGGCATTTAGGGCTAGAAAGACATTTTCAAAGACCTTGTGGTCTAGTGGCATCCGGTTACACCCCACATAAGAGGGGGTAGGTTCTCGCCTCAGTAGAGGCGATATTGGCACTTTGTGTTTCATATAATCTTTTTTTTTTATAATGTTGGCCCAATGGCCCTACTCTAGTAGTAATAAAACCATATATATTTTTAAAATTTAGTACGGAGTACAATATTATAGCAGATCAACTTGTGAACCAAATTGTTCACTTCAGATCCGGAGACTTTGGAGAGATTGAATCCCCTCACGTGAACCGATTGACCTCATGGAAAAGAAAGGACCTAATGAAAGTGAAAGGGCTGAATGAGCATCAAATCGTGTCACGTGCTAATACTATACACCTTTATTTTCTGTTGTCCAAAATGGAAATACATAGTAAAAACCAAACAAAATTACTTCACTGCCTTTTCGTTACCGCTACAATTACACAACACAACTTTACATTTTTACTGACGATAGCCCGCAGTAAAATTACTCATTACCCACTCCATTATTACTCACGGTAATTTTAATTAAGATCCGAATTATTGCTCGATGTTGTCGGGGCTACATTATCGTCCACGAAAGGATAATCGCACAAATAATCATCGGTCAAAGATTCAAAGCAATTCTCGGAAAGAAGGTGGAGATACTCATCGTACACCTTCTCCAGAAGGCCATCAGTGGTGGGGCCCGAGCACTTAGGGGAGGAGAGATCACAGCCGTCCAGGATTTGATCACAGAAGTCCACGTCTCCTCCTAGCTCGTATAAGTGCCACGGGATGAACGGCGGCGGGTCCGCTGTAACCGCCGCTTTGTTGTCGACCTCGCCGGAGCTGGAGGAGGCGCTGCCGGCGACGTCTTCGAGGCTGTTGATCCTCGAGATCCCCGGCGGGGAGAGCCTGATGGGTTTCGGAGCGTAAACTTTTGTCCGATTCTGGGTTTTCTCCGGCGGCGTGGTCTGATCGGCTTGCCGGAGAGGTTGTTCGGAGTTTCTAGCTTTTTGCTTCTTCTTTTTATTGGGGTTGAGGTTCTGGGAATCTGGGCGGGGTTTTGCCGGTTTTTTCTTGGCCTGGCGGGGCTTGGGTTCGATCCCGGCGCTCTTGAGTTTTTTGAGGAGATGAGTGTTCCAGTAGTTCTTGATCTCATTGTCCGTTCGACCTGGCAACCTGCCTGCAATGAGGGACCACCTGTTCCCCAGGAGTGAATGTAGCCGCACGATCAGATCCTCCTCTTCCTGGCTGAAATTCCCCCGTTTAATCCCCGGTCTCAGGTAGTTCATCCATCTCAGCCTGCAACTCTTTCCGCACCTCAGTAGCCCTACAAGTCAAAACATTCATCCATCACACCTCTAAGCTTAATTGCACACAATTCAAAAGGTTAAATCTCTAGTATGACTCAATAGGATTTGTAGAGATGGTAAATCACGATAACTCAACAGTCAATTAAGTGGAGGACCAGTGCGAACTGGAGCCTACAAGAAGTCCTAGTAGGAGGGCCAGTCTGACCTAGTGCAAGGCCGGATTTTAGGGCGTGCAAGACGTGCAACCGCACAGGGCCCCAAAATTTTGGGAGCCCCTAGTCTAACCTTAGCTTAATAGTTAGTATATGTATTTGTGATCATATTTGCCCAAAATTAAATTTTTTGCATTTTTCTTTTTGCAATTTTTCTTCAATTTTGCAGTTTATTTATACTTTAATAGGCCCTCACTTAGTTACTAGCATAGGGCGCCGCACTCTAGTATGACTCAAGAAGTCCACCACATTTAGTTTGGCAGTACTAACTGGGGCCCACAGAGGACCAGTGCGACCCTACAATATGAGACAAACTTTATTTCTTTACATGTATAGTAGTAGGTTGTTGGACTTGACTCTTTTTCTTTACCTAATATCCAGCTAGTAACTTGGCACTGGACTTGACCCTTCGGGCCTCGCTCAACAATTGACATAATAATACAAGTTTGGGAAAGAATGAAGAAGAATATGTACCAGCTTTCTTGGGCAAAGATCTCCATTGGCCTTCACCATGTTCTTGAATGTGATTAGTGAGCAGCAAATCCTCCTTAGCAGACCAAGGCCCTTTTCTAAGCCCTTCTTTGGAGCAGCAAGGAGCTCTTCCCATGTCTAAATGTCTCTGTGAGTTCAAGGAGAAAAGAACTGAAGATGGCTGGAGAAGAAGAGAGGAGGGGGAGAAGTATATAAGAGAGGGGCTACGAGTCCACAACTCCACAAGTTTGTGCACAAGTCGTGCTGCTTTTCAAGCCACCAAACTAATGGAGAGCATTAAATGCTGCTTAAGAGTTTTAGAAAACGACACAATAATTTTCCAGCTGGCCTGTTTTGTTTAATATTATTGCAGATATGTGCAGAGTCTTGGGTTTCAACTTTTCATATTGCACATTCTGCACGCGGTATTTTATATGGACTATTTTATTATTTTGCAAATTGAGGAGTGTTTTTATCAATTATTTTGTGAACTCCCAATAAAGTTTGTACCTTTTTGTTGTTGTTATCATTGGACTTGTATTGGCAATTGTTTAATTGATAAAATAAGTATCAAAATTTTATAAATTACATATCTCTATAGTTTGATAATAGTGATAAGATAAGACTTTTTGAAGGAGTTAATACTGTAAATAGTCATCTAGACGATTGGGTTAATACTTGTTTTAGCTTTGGATTATCAATTTGACCCAATTACTCAAGTACCTTAAATTTTAATTTTCAACCAAAAGTTGTCATCATTTGCTAATAAAAATTTTGAAAAATGACTGTAAAAAATCAAGGCATTACTTTCAATCCATAGCATATGGTGTCTATTATGATACGGATCAGGTGAGAACCAGCTACCCAGGAGAGAATTGGAAACCAATCACAGTGTGTCCAAATCTAACGGATCAAAAACATTATTTAAAAAAATGCAGTGACATTTTTGTAAATAATTGAACTTTGAAGTGTAAGTAAATTATGTTAAAAATGCAAGTAACAATTTCTTACAGTGTACCTAAGTGCAAGTAAAATGTATTAAGAGTGCAACAAATAATGTACACTGAGCATCAATATTAAGTGCACATAGTGTTATCATTAGTTGCACCAAACATTATCATTAAGCGCACCAATGTGAAAGACATTATCATTAGGTGCACAAATGTTAAAAAGATAAATTACTTGCACTGTTAAATGAAAATGGTTGCACTTTTTACTTACACTTGCACTTTTAACACATGTTACTTGGACCAAAGTTTGAGCTATTTACGAAAATGTCACTGCGTCTTTTTTTTTTTTTTAAATTACATCTGATCTATTAAATTCGGACATGTGGACGACTGGGACTGGTTCTTAGTTCTTTCCTGGGCATTCGCTTTCACTGAGCGCGCCCCTATATATATATAAAGTGTTTTGTTTTGTTTTTTTTATAGAAAATTTAGGTTGTTATATCCAAAAGAATATTAATAAAACAATATTATAATGTAATGTAAAATATGAAAACTTGCATATAAAAAAATGAATAATTTAATGATATGATCCTTTCAATTTACCTGATAAATGCTCATTCATTTTCAAAAATAGTGTGTGATTTACTTTAAGTGTTCATAGTCATTCTCTTAGAACGCAAGTTTTGAATATAAAAATACTAATGAAATGACACACTTCTTTTTAATTCAAATCTTGAATTTACAAGTATTGAACTTATGATTACTTTTTGACCATAACTGTAAAAAATTAAAAAAAAAAAAGAAAAGAATAATAATTATAGAAAATAACCAATTAAATTCCTCAGTAATAGAGGTGACCACATTTGGTCTTTGAATTGTAAACGTTCTAACAAATTTTATCCTTAAAGTGAAAGAAACATTAATTTTGACTATTAAATACTTAAAATTTTTAACATTTTGAGATTATTCCCCCCCCCCCCA
>NC_044923.1:7130753-7160026 GCF_003576645.1 Ipomoea triloba | reverse complement strand
AGTTAACTTAGTAACTTATAGAGCGAAAAGTATTAAATATTTAGATAATTTTTTGCATAATTTACAAAAGATCATGCTAAATGGATAAAATAATTTTTTTTTCCAAAATTCTTTACCATTTGACGTGGCAATATATGATTTTTATTTAATTAATAAATAAATTTATTATTTTAATGTAGAATATAATCAATTAATTAATAATAATCAACAATGAAATAAATATTAATGTTTTCAGATGGTGCAAAAACTTAATTTCAATAACTTTATCCATTTACAAAAGTTAAGATGTTGAATATTAAAAATAAAAATTAGCATTTCGTTACTTTAGTGATTAGTTTTGTCATAACTAATAACATGTATAATAAATAAAAAATCATGATAAAGCCTAACTTTAAATTAATCACTTTTGACATGCTATTATTTTGTTGAATACATAAAATCTTTATTAATTTATGATAAGATCCGTCAATTCTTTTGTAAGTGATGAAAACAATTAATTTTTTTTATTATAATTTGGGAGTCTCTAATTATAAGAATGGTAAAATTGGTGGTGAGAAGTAATTTTTTGTAATAAAATTATTTTTAGAAGGATCAAAATTACCATTTTCTTAGCATGCCATTTCCGTAAAAAGAATGACTGGCACGCTGCTTATATTTCTTTGTCTTTATTTATTTCTTGTATTGCGCGCATTCATTCATTCATTGTGAATACATTGCATCCAAATCAAACACGTTTACAACACTTTCAATTGAAATTTTCCCCTTTTTTACATTGCTTTATAATGTGGAATGGTTTAACGAAAAAATTTACTTTTATATTTTTTTATTCCTTTTGAATTGACTATATTCAGGGGTGGGGCCCTGAGGGGGGCAACGTGGCAGTTGCCCCCCTCCCCCACTTCACACCATTATATATGTATAGAGTTAATTTTAAATTTCTTTAAGTATCACTTATTTTTATTTTTAGTCATTTACGTTTTAAAGTTATTAAATTTAGTTCAGAAATGTTATATTGAATCATTTTCAATTTTAATTCGATATAAACTTTTTCATGTATGAACTGATCATTGAGATAAAATTAAGAATTATAGAAGAAGAAAATTATGACTTTGTTTTTGGCGTGTGAGAAACAATTGATGCAATGCAATGATCATGACTTTTCAATTTTATCATCAATGTTAACTATTCAAACATGGAAAAGTTAACAATGGATCGGATTACAATTGGAAATGATTCAATACTTAAGGAGTTAAGGACTAAATTTATTAAATTTAAAAGTTAAGAACTAAAATTAAAAATGAGTAGTAGTTGAAGGACTAAATTCAAAGTCAACTCTTCTTCTCCCAAAGCATTTAGGATAAGACAGGGCCAAATGTCAATGCGCATAAATGAGTTGTCCATTTTGGGCATAATCCCTACACTGTCACTATCGAGGTTTGAACATTGGTCTCTTCTCCCAAATACTGCCTACTGAAGCGGTGATGCTAAGCCCAGGCCAAAAGTTAACTCTATATGTATGTATTATAGATGTTTTAACACAAATAGAATATATATGCAATTTAGTGAAGATTGAGGTTGCTCAATCGGTAATAGGTGTATTGATATTATTTGAGATCTAGGGTTTAAAATTTGTTCTGTGCAATCGTTATACCCTGCTCCACGGTGCACATAGCAATGTGCACCACGTACGTAAAACGACGTCGTTTCAGTGTTAGTGGATACGGACGCGAATGACTCAGGGAATTCATTATCTATAATACACATAATCATTATCTATAATACACAGAACGTTTGCCTAGAATACACAGAATGTTTGCCTAGAATACACAAAATATTGACACAAAATACACAGATGTTAATAATACACATAATCATTATATAGAATACACAGAACGTTTATCTAGAATACACAGAATGTTTGCCCAGAATACACAGAATATTGACACAAAATACATAGAACTCATCCCCCTATCATTCGAATGCACAAACACATCACAACTTGTGTTAATAACATGAATTCACATAATATTTACACAAAATGCACAGAACTCATCCTCCTAAACATTCGAATGCACAAACACATCACAACATGTGTTACTAATATGAAATCACAACATGTGTTACTAACATGAATACACATAACGGTAGCCTAGAATACACAGAACGGTTGCCTAGAATACACAGAATGATTGCCTGAAATACACAGAATATTAACATAAATACAGAGACCGGCCGAAACGGGAAACGTGATTCAACTACTTCTCCTGTCAAATTAACCTCGTGTTAGGAAAAGTGGAAAACACATCTCCAAAATATCCATTTTATAATTGCACAATAAAATGAAATAAATAATTCTAATAGTATTATTAAATTTGTTAATAGATTAGTTACCATTACAATGGAAAAAGAGATAACAATTCATTGGCGTAATGGATAATTTTACACTAATAGGAGTTAATTGAGATGATAACAATCATTCAGTTTGTAGGATCAAAATATGAGTGTTAATGATCCTGTTGTATTGTATATTCACTCAAACTGTAACGTATTTTGTATAGATTATATAAATACTACAAGAGTAATAATGTAACAAGAAGTACATGTGAAGTAATAATTCCTAGAGTCCTAATACACCCCCTAAGCACAAGGTTGAAGAGGCACAACATTGAACTCGTCTCGCAGAAACTCAAAATGCGGAGCTAGTAGCAGTTTAGTGAAAATATAAGCTGATCTTTGGTAGATATGTAACTAACCTGAAACTCTCTAGATGCCACCTTATCCCGCATAAAGTGGTAATCAATCTCCATGTGTTTAGTCCATGCATGAAACACTGGATTGGCGCGGAGATAGGTCGCGCCTAGATTATCGCACCACAAATGAGGAGGAAGAGCTTGATGGAAAACCAAGTTCATGCAATAGAGACACAATCCAAGTGACTTCAGTAGAGACATCGACAAGACCCTTGTACTCAGCTTCAGGAGATGGCCGAGCGACTATTCGCTGCTTGCAACAGACCCAGGAGACGACATTGGACCTGAAGAACACAACAAACCCACTAGTGGACTTTCGATCAATAGAACAACCAGCTCAATCTGAATTAGAGAACCCATGGAGATCGTTGGACACCCAGTCATTCAAAGACAATCCAAAAATGTAACGTACCATTCACATAGTGTAGGACATGTTTAAGAAGCCCCCAATTCTCCACTGTCGGAGAGTGCATAAACTAGAAGAGCCGATTAACTGCATAGGATAAATCAGGCCTTGTAATTTTCAGATACTACAAGGCACCTACCAAATTGTGATACTACGTGGGGCTATCATACAAGTATACAACTCATCAATAAAAGACATAGAGCGAGCAATCGAAGCATGAGTAGCAAGCGTCTTATAGTCAACCATTCCAGCCCGCTTCAAAATATCACCTATATACCTGCACAGCTGGACTGAGAAAGAACAAGACCACCATCCACAGGAATTATCTCAATACCAAGAAAAAATCTCAGTGAACCAAGATCTTGAATCTTGAAGTTTGACGAGAGATGTTGAAGCAGCTCAAAAACTAACTTAGGATCACTACCCATAAGAATGATACCATCTACGTACACAAGCAAGAAAACCTATGAACCACGCACCAAATAGTGAAAAAGAGACATAAGTTTTTGACAACCTAAAGCCAGTAGAAATGAGGAAATCATGAAGCTTCTTAAACCACGCCTGCTGAACCTGTTTCAAACCATATAAAGAACGTTGGAATAGACAAACATGATTAGGATAAGTAGACCACATGACTGAATGTGTCAAAGAAGTCATCTCTAGCAACTTGATTGAAACGCTTAGCTACCAAGCGGGCCTTATAGCGCTCAACAGACGCATCCGCCTTGCGCTTTATACGAAACACCCACTTGCAACCAATAACATTCATACCAGGCCGAGCGGAACCAACCTCCACGTGTCATTGTGCAACAAAGCATTGAACTCCTGATCCATTGCTTCACGCCATTATGGATAATGAACCGCCTGTGAATAACAAGTAGGATCAAGAGAGTTAGTTGAGGTTACCAACGCTTGCGGTTGCTAAGTAGAACACCGAGTCATATGACAAAGCATCATAGGATGCATACGCCGCGAGGGCACCGTGATAGAAGCTTGTCGCCTGGAAGGGCGCACTAGAGCAACCGAGGTAGGGTTCAGACACTGACTAGGATGAATATCAACAGCAGTAGGAACTAGGAACACACAAATCCCCCGGAACCACACGGCTAACATCCCAATGCACTACATCAACTGCACACGAGGCACCACGCAGAATCTACACAGAGGAAGCTGATGCAAAAAGAAACACACCCTCATCAAAGCAAACATGGCGGCAGATAAAGATCTTTCCAATAGTTAGGTCCAAGCAAGGACACAAGATAATAAAAAAAGACACAAGGGGTAGACTGAAACTCCATTTTGTGTTTATTATATGGACGAAGGTAAGGAAAACAGAGACACCCAAAAACATGAAGAAAGGAATAAGTAGGAGAAAACTGAAACAGCCTAGAGTGAGGACTATCAATCTGCAGAGCAAAAGACGGGAGGCGATTAATAAGGTAGACATCCATCTCAAAAGCAAAATCCCAATATTTGGAGGGAACATTAGGTACAACAGACGCCATTGGAATAGAAGAAGAAACCTAACACTAACTGATACCATATATATATATGAGAGTTGATGATCCTGTTGTATTGTATATTCACTCAAACTGTAGTGTATGTTGTACAAATTATATAAATACTATACTACAAGAGTAATAATGTAACAAGAAGTACATGTGAAGTATAATTCCTGAAGTCCTAATACAAAATAATTTAGTTTGATTTCCACTACCAACCATTTGTTTTGGTCAATTATTTGCAAATGTTCAATGGTTAATTGGTTATGCAATGTTTCAGATTACAGTATGCTTTTGCACAAACAAAAATAGTCAAATTTATTTTATTGGTTTAATTAGATCTAAAGGTATATAAAGTACTTATTATGAAA
The DNA here is from genome assembly GCF_003576645.1 of Ipomoea triloba. Lineage (NCBI taxonomy): Eukaryota > Viridiplantae > Streptophyta > Magnoliopsida > Solanales > Convolvulaceae > Ipomoea > Ipomoea triloba. The sequence continues at coordinate 7,154,997 of NC_044923.1, read as the reverse complement.
ATTCATATTTTTAAAGGTCCACAGCTTTAAAAGTTGTACCACTAGCTAGAATGATCATAGACAAATTTATTATGAATTCAATATTTTAAGTAATATTAAACAATGTGTATTTTATATAAAAAAAAAACTTTTAAATATAAAATACACACATGGTGCATAAAAAAACATAACTTTTAAATATGGGTACGGTATTCTCAGTAAAACAAACACATGGCGTAATAATATATTATGTATAACATGTCGGTCAATGGGCAAACACTGCTACTGTGAGAATTTCTTTATTATGTTTAAATATTTGACTTCATTTTAAAATTGATTTTTCGACTATTATATTTTTGTATTTTCCGTTATCAAGTTTAATATCAATTATTAAAAAATGAGATACTATTAGCTCTAATGGAGAATTAAATAGACACATTTTGTCACGAAAGGGGTGATCGAATGAGTGGAGAATAATTCTCATATATGAAGGTCACGAGTTTGATTCTGCAAACACTTTTTAGGTCGTCGAATTTGTCACAGTGTAATTTGTAGACTATTATACATAAGGATGGTTTATCCCATGTACATCTTACACACGCTTGAGATAATGACTTCGAGTTTCACTTATCATCCAAAATTGACACATTTTCAAACTAAATGTGATATGTTTTTAATATTTGGAATTAATTTAGGTTAGAGTTGATTTTAGAAATGGTCATTCGACTATTGATTTTTACCAATTTTTGTCATCGACTTTTAATTTGATCAAAGTTGGTCCCTTAACTATTGATTTTGTATCAATTTGGTCATTCTGTTAAATCTATGTTAAATAGGTGTTAAAATTGATGACAAAAATGTAAACTCAAATATTTGAGTCTTACAAATTAGCTATTGCCATATTTTACGGGATGCTTACATATACACATTAGCTATTAATTCAACAATTATTTGGTCAAATTCATGCAAAGATAACATCACAAAACATAATCGATCCAAATATTCTTAAAATATTATAGCAAATCCATTCTGTGGGTGCGAACACTAGTAATAATAACAATAATATATGCTAATAACCAAGAACATAGAAAAACCACCCAAAACTTATGAGTTCAAAATAACCTAAAGAGTTAATTCTAGAAATGGTCTTTCGACTATTGACTTTTACCAATTTTTGTCCTCGACTTTTAATTTGACTAAAGTTGGTACCTTAACTATTGATTTTGCACCAATTTTGATCCTTCTGTTAAATCTATGTTAAATAGGTGTTAAAATTGAGGGCAAAAATGTAAAACCAAATATTTGAGTACAATTGTACATTAGTCCAATTTTAATAAAAATAAAATTCTCTATTTTAACACCTATTTTTACATTTTTAACAAAATACAATTAATAAATCCTCTATTGTAACACCTATTTTACATTAATTCATTAAGATAACAAATTTGCTTACAATTAACACTGACATTAACTGGACTAATGTACAATTGTAGTACGAATATAAATTCTATTACCATATTTTACAATATTACGCAAACCTTAATAGGATAGGACTGTTTTGGGCGGGAAATTAAAATGGAGGATTTTGTTTTTTTATTAATAGTATAAATTATTATTATTATTATTATTATTGTTGTTGTTGTTGTTGTTGTTGTTGTTGTAATGAAGGAAAAATATGTATTGGATAAATACTACTTTTGTATAATAATATGTAAATTACAAAGAAAAAATAAATCTCATTATAAAAAATCTGTTACAGACTTGACCAAAATAGCATGGCAATTTGCGTTTGCAGCTCATCTCTGTACATACTGAACAATTAAAAGATTTGGGATCCAACTGACATCTGCTAGTTTAATATTAAAGTCCAAGATCTTTTCAAAACAGATCCATCATCGTGATGCATGTAAATTGGAACAATCTTGCCATTGTTCTCTGGCAATATTATATTTATATCAATTATTTATTTCTTCTACATCTTATTGTATTATTATATTATTTAAAAAACATAATAAATCTCATTCCAAGTTATATCCTTAATTTATGTCCATTTTTGGTATGCTAATTGAGTTATACGGAACATTTTACTTTAAAGTTTAAATGTTGTCCCTACTCCCTAATATATTCTTGTTAGACAAAACTATCTTTATACACTGTTATAACTTTATTATTATTTACTTCTAACATTGATGACTCCATCATTATTACCATATATACACAACTATCATATCTTTTTCCTATTATTTAATTATCAATTTATTAAAATCATTATATAATTAATTTAATTGTTGATTATATCTTAATTAAATCTCTATGAAAGGTAAATCATATGTGTGTATGTGTATAATACATATATTATTTGTGTATATCTATAACTTGAACTATAATTGTTAATTATTTATATTTATCAATGTTTTAATATTGGACATTAATTTTAACGCATCACAACTACAAAATGCTAGTACATATTATAATATACGTCAATAATTTATAGTCTAAGCCATTAAAAAATGGTAATTTTGATATACATGGTTTACTCTTAGAGGGCATTTGGCAGCTATAAAAGTTCAAATTTTTATGAGAATTAAAAAGGTAGGGAAATTATTCACACGTTTTGGTGCAAACTTTGACTTAAGGAAAGTTTGGGTTGATGAGATTGAATCTAATTCCATGATATAAAGAACAGTAAATTATGTTTAGAATTTTTAGAATAAAATGACATGTAAGTGACTATTTTGTGGTACAAATATATGTAGGTTCACTTTTGATTTGGGTTGGATCAAAGTGGATTTGGATTTTCGTTGTGAGACGAAGAGATTGACATATTCTACGCTCATTGATTTCGTTAACTATTTATTATTCTTAACTTACTCATTGATTTTCATAAGGAAGGTCGTAGGTTCAAACCTTATCCCAATCAAAATTGACATAATTGTTAAACATATATATAATATGAATATGTTAGAGTGTATTAAAAGAAATACAATATAAAATTACGCATTGGGCATTGATGAAACGATACACCTAATTTCTAGTATATATATTCAACAGAGACGAGAAACTATGCCTATTATTATTGTCTTTTTGGGAAGGAGGATTTTGTTTTGTTTTTGAAGGTGGACTGTGCCATGGCACTAACATTGCAGTGAAACACACCAGGGATTAGATTAATCAAGAATTCATTTTTGGCGGAAGTGGCAACAAGAGGAAGCATGGATCACGACAATTAATAGAGTTTTGTGTTGCAAAAATTATGCTTTGGTACTATCCAGTAAGGGTGTTTCCCTCTAAAATTGCTATTGCACTAGTTAATTTTATGAAAAAAATTATGCCACATGTCATAGTTATGCATTCTTGAAATGTTTAGTTTTATGAAAATTTGATAATCTTGCATTGGTATACGCTAGGATACCGAATAATACTTTGATAAATTATAAAACACTAATTTAAAAATACGCATTGGGCATTGGACTATTCGCGCAATGCACGTGTGGTAACTTTGGAAAGTTTTATATTTAAAATTATTTTTATAAATTAATTTAAAGTACGGAGTATTTAATTAAGTAAAATAATAATTGTCAACTATTATGTAGTGTGATGGCCGGGGATCATTACTTTGTAAAAAATTGTGAGTATTTAAATAAAAAAGTAAAATAGTAAGTGTGTTAATAAGGGTTTAGGCAATAACAAGTAGAACTCATTTGTCATAATACGCAATTAATCAATTATTGATGCATTAAGTTAATCATGCGTCAGGGAACGGATTTCTTGATTTTGTGATGATGAGCAGTCCCAAATAATCAAATCAAGTTGAATAAGATTTGAGGGAGCACAGCTGTGCTAATAATACAATTAAGTAGGCATGCAACAATTTATAATTAATATATTCTGAGTCTTAACTATTGAATCATTTTTTTAAATATTTATATTATATTTAATGTATAGTTTATTAGTTTAGTTTATTGCAGATAGAAGATACTGGGTATGATGTTTCTCAAGAAAAAGATTTGAGGGAGATGGGCTACTTGTATGATGTATTTTAGGGACAATAAAATCAGTTATTTAACAATTTTATTATTCTTAATTGTTTTTGACAAAGATGGACAAATTATATATTTCTCTCTTTGTGAGAATTATATTTTATTATATTCAATTATAATATTCAATCTAAGAAAAAATTTTAACTTAATTAATTTGAAATTGTTGACTATTAATTCGTATATAAACTATTTAAAAAATTACACTCCAACATCATTTATTTAAAATCTAATGCATCAATATGCAAATGTAGTACTTAGGCTATGTTTGGCAAACCTAGCTGAAAAGGTAGCTGAAAGCTGAAAAGTAGCTGAAAACTGAAAAGCTATAAGCTCGAAGTTGAAATCTAAAGAGCTGTTAAGCTAGCTGTTATGTTTAAAAGTGTTTGGTAAAATTAGCTTTTTGATAAGTTGATAAATGTAAAAAGACTAAAAAGGACATCTTCATACAATTTAAATAATTTTAAATTTAAATAGGTTTGTTTATATATTAAAATATAAAATAATGAAATCAATATATTTAAATAAAATATAAAGTAAGAATATATATTTGAAAATATATAAAGAAAAAAAAATGTTTATAATTCATAAGATTAGTTCATACAAAAATTAATGTTTAAACACAAATGTCAAACTGAAATTACAACTAAACATAATGAAAAGAAAATGTCAAAAGGGTTTTAATTGAGAGGGGTGAAGGATGTCATTTATTTAAAATAATAAGGATAAAGATGGAAAAAAGTTAAAAAGCTACTCGCTTATTTTTGAAAAGCTACCCCAAGTAGCGTTCCAAAATAAGCTCTTATTTTAAGCTACTGGCTTATTTTGAGAACATTACCAAACAGAGCTTATAGCTTATTAGTAGCTCAAAATAAGCTATAAGCTCTTAAATAAGCTCTGCCAAACAGAGCCTTTATACAGTTATATATACTAACAAATGTAATATTAATTATGAATAAAATGTTTGTTACTTATAAGGAAAAATAGAATACTTTTAAGGACAAATGTAATACTTTTACATTTTGATGTAAAAATATTACTTTTTTCATCAAAAGTATTTTATTTCCCTTATGAGTATTACGCAGTACATTTTATCCCGACCCGACCTGTCTCACAGACAGGGATCCGTAAAACGGTCTCACACAAATTTTTGCCTATACTAAATGGTTAGTTTTATAAATGTGTCTTAGTGAAATTTGTCACTTTAGTAGCTCATAAATTATATGTTCAATTATGTTATTGTCAGTGTTAAAAAGGATTATATTTTACGATATATATACTGATAAGTTTTAGCTTATTAGCTATAGCTCTTAGGGAGATATTTCATACATAGACTATGTTGCCAGTTACCCAAGTCCAATTAGTTCAAGAATCATAGTTACATTAATATTTAATAATTATATACAATATTGTATTCTTGAATTGCTTGATAGTTAATTAGATTTGGTAATTATTCTATTTAATACTTTAATGCATCATAGATCAAGGTAACAAAGATAATTTTAAATGATGGCATTGCATCATTTGCATGTGGTTTAACTATACATTAAATTAATATTATATTCTACCATTTCTACCTAAACCAAAGTACTAAACATTATACAATTCTTTCAACTGATCATGACTAGTACCTAAACCTTGATTGTTAATAATAATAATAATAATAATAATAATAATAATAATAATAATAATGCCAAAGACCTTGTGGTCAAGCGACACCCGGTGTACACTGTGCTTCAGTAGGTTGAGAAAGTAATTATGAACAGTAGTTATGAACAGATACTACATTGTAACAGAGTCAGTAGAACTCAAAAATAATAATAATAATAATAATTATAGTACACGACAACAACTCAACATGATTTAGGAATCTATGTAAATATATAATACAATAGTAAACGGAGTGCGTGGTCATTGGTGGATTTCAAACGTTGAATTGAGCAAAAGATCCATGATATCAGGAACTACGTTGGACCCATGATGATGCAAGCCAATCATGGAATATATATTTAGGAAAATTACAATATAATACCAATTGGTACCGGATATAGTGTAATCATATATATTTTTGCAATAATATTAGTTGTTTTTGGAGTCGAGTGCACATACTGTTAGAGGGTGTAATAAAATGATTACAAGATGATGAAAATTAAGTACAGACATATTTATAAGATGCTAGCAAAATATAGTGACTGATTTCTTGTAGTGTTAGGTAAATTTTCACTTCTTTGCCATGGTGGTTTATATCCCCTTGACAAGCCTCACTGCTAGAAATCAACATTTCTCTGACCTCATTTCTTATCACCCAAATAATTGGTCGCAAAAGTGTCTTTTTTCATTTTTTCGACCGAGGGTTACAGTGATCGGAATTTGTGACTATTTTTACTAAGTGGTCGGTATTTTTTATTTTTACTTAATAAATTTTCAATCACCAAAAGTGGTTGGAAACTGCCACCCTATAAATAATATAGAGGTGAAAATTTTTGACCACTGGTGGTCGAAAACTACGGAGCACGACTTTTTGACCCACGACCAATTTTTCTGACAACTTCATGTGGTGGTCAGAAATAGTGACGAAGGTTTTTGTGAATACCACAAGACACAAGTGGTCAAAAAAATGATCGGAACAAGAATTTTCGATCGGGAAATAGTGATTTTCGACCACTTTACGGTGGTAAAATTTTTTTAAGATTTTCAACAGTGCCTCTCTATGTTGTTTGTCAAATTCTGAAATATGCTTGGCATTCTTTGCATGAGGGGGTTTTGTGCACTCATAATTAAGTGTTTGTTGTTGGGTTATTATTTTTATTAGTATTATTATTATTTAAAAAAAAAAGATGTATAACTTTCATAGTAACACGTGCTTCATGCCTTTTTCACTGATCTGGTGACCTTTCTTTACATTTTTTTTTTCTTTAGTATTTTGTTTTTTATTTGGTGATGAAAAGAACTTGGCGTTAACGATTATGATGCATCATGCATGGACGGCACGCGAAAATTAAACCGCATATGTTTAGTATGGACGATGTGTGGACCAAAGATATATAATATATGTAATTTTTATTCCTAGCTAATTAATATGGAGTTGTGATAGTATAGCCTAATTAGTCATTAAGATGTCATATTTAGCCATTATTCTTATGAATGAGGTTATTTTGGATCAAAACATAAATAACACTAATGTAGAATAAATAAAATTGTATTTTTAATATGATTTTTTTTTTTACGAAAATCCAAAAAAACACCTAATAAGTTCTTATTCACATTGGAAATCAGATAACCTTTTTGGGTAGTTCTGTTGATTTTGGATACAAAAGAGAGCATTTGTTCAGTTATAGATTGCATGGAAACAGTAAATGAGGAAATTAAACAGAAAAATGAGAAACGTAGGACATAGAACGTGTGAGGAAAGTACCAGTCCTTATATCGTGGACTGTGGTCCCAAAACGACGTCGTTTCAGTAAGTGAGAGACGGAGCTTGTAATTGACAATACAGTTCATCTCAAAAGATACTGCCTTACATTTGTTTTGATATTATCGAATGAAACTGTAGTTATATCGAAATGTAACTGTAGTTGTGTTGAAATATAACTGCAGTGTATATGAACTGATACTGAATAACAGTTTTACATTTGTGTTTTATATTATCGAATGAAACTGTAGTTATATCTAAATGTAACTGTAGTTGAGTTGAAATGTAACTGCAGTGTATATGAACTGATACTGAATAACAGTTTCACATTTGTGTTTTTATATTATCGAATGAAACTGTAGTTATATCTAAATTTAACTGTAGTTGTGTTGAAATGTAACTGCAGTGTATATGAACTGATACTGAATAACAGTTTTACATTTGTGTTTTTATATTATCGAATGAAATTGTAGTTATATCAAAATGTAACTGCAGTTGTGTTGAAATGTAACTGAAGGTGTGTTGAAATGTAACTGCAGTGTATATGAACTGAAAGTGAGTGGCGCGAATTCATCCGTATGTTTTCATTAATCAAAACGACGTTGTTTTGATGCGCGGTCCACAATGCATTGTGGACCACGGTCCACGATATAATTTGCGGGAAAGTACAACTATACAAATATATAAGTTTGAATTTACCAATATGATTTCTTTAAATATGCATAATTGCATAAATATTAAAATTAAGGAAATTATTTTGAAACATTTTATAATGCTTCCATAAATTTGTGAGAGAAAACGTTTCCGGAGTGCAAAAATTCTAACCCTTAAGAGTTTATGTGCAACATAGGTTGGGGTTTAGTGCATGTATTTCTAATGTAAGAATTAAAATCGTTCATAGTTGAAAGAAATACATGCGATATTAAGAAGTTACTAAATTATGCTTGATTATGACTCATGTCAGAAACATGTGTAACTTTTTATGTCCAAAATAATGGAATTCGTCAGAGAAGACAAAGGTCTTGTTTGGCAATCAGCAGATAGCAAATTGGTTAGTGGCTAGTGGATTCTGTTAGCGGGTAATGCCAACGGTTCATAGAGAAATATTTGATAAAATTAGCTATTTACCATTAGCTATTTACATATTTAAAGAAAACTCACTATAAAGATATACATATATACAACAACAACAACACTACCACCCAAAACAACAATGACAATGACCACGACAACAACAACAATAATAATAATAATGCAAAATAAAAATAACAAAATAAAATAAATAATAATAATTAAACAACTAATAACATTAAAAAAATTTTATAAAAAAAAAAAAAAGACCAAAAAACAAAAACAAAACAAAGCAAAACAAAGGGGAGCTTGCATACAGACTCCCCTTTGTATGGGATCCTTTAGGATCCACATCGAAAATAAAAGAAAGAGGGATGTTGAGCTCCTATTAGTTTATTACAAGGCATTTGGTTCAAAGTATAAAAATAAATGGAATATAAAAGAATTTCAACATGAATGAAATAAGAAAGGAATAAAATATAAATAATATTATATTGTTTAGTTCACAAGGGAAATAAACATAGAATTATAGGATGATTCATTACAAAAGAAAATGATATATTATTTCTATATCTGAATAGAGTGGAAATTAATTAACTTCAATCAAAAATACATATGAAATTAGCAGAAGTGTACGTACATACCCGAGAGGGATTTAAATCAATTGCCCTTAAGGTTGGGGATTCAACCTTTTGGAACAAGGATTTAGATCCATTAATTAATTAGCTTAAGTTCTTTTACTCAAAATGAGTTCCTACCATATGTTCATACTTGTATAAATCACACATTATAATATATAAATTGTGTACATATATTAACGATTACTCTATATGATATGTTCATTATTTATTAGTCAAATCAACTTTGTCTTTTATATTTATTTTCTTTAGTAATTTTTAATTTTTTTAAAAAATTTAATGTTTTGTATTTAATAGTACTTTTAATATAGTTTCTAAATATATAAATTATATATATTAATACTAAATTTTATTATAAAAAATAATTAAAAATAACTGTAGTCATACCTTATTAATCAAACCAGACACATAAAATGAGACAGAGAAAGTACATGTTACATAAAAATTTTTAGAAGACAGATCAAGTGAAATAATACAAAACTACAATAATCCACGCAACAACTAGTCAAAGTACTTGATAGGTTTACAGCAAAAATAGAACGTTGTATTCGTCAGATGTGCCTAAAAGATGGACGGGGCAATAATTTATAGTTTAAATTCAACATCAATTTTAATATTATGTATTGGTGTAACTGTGTAAGTTCATGCGTCGAAGAGTACATGTGATATATGACTTAATTGACTTAAATTATATATTTAGACTTTTTGCACCAAGTGGAACCCATATTATATGTATCTAATTGTGGGAGTTCCCACCCTATAAAATAGGGCATATGTATATTATGTATTCAATGGATGAGTTGGCAATTAATAATCAGTCCAACAAGTTGGTGTGAATGCTAGGTCCATATCATATATAATTATTAATTATATTCATATAAAAGGAGATGTATACTTTCCAAATGTGTGAACATTAAAAGTAAATAAGCAATCAATCATATCATGTTTCATGAATTTGTCCACTCGTGAAGTTTTTTAGACTTTCAAACTTTCCATTTTTAGAATAGACAATCAAACCAAGGAAGTGAGTGGAGGACAGTTCAATTCTCTACATTCATTGTTTTCAAAAAATTAAAATTAAAAATTCTCTACATTCATTTAGCTTTTGAAATGTTGGGATTCATTTATTTACTAACAAAAATTTGACCATTATGTTCTCTACTAAGACTCGAACCTACCCCTCTTATGTGAAGTATAATCGGGTGCCACTAAACCACAAGGTCTTTGGTAAACATTGTTCGCAGATTATATCGTGGACCGTGGTCCACAATGCATTGTGGACCGCGCATCAAAATGACATCGTTTTGATTAATGAAAACAGACGGATGAATTCGCGTCACTCACTTTTAGTTCATATACACTGCAGTTACATTTTGATATAACTACAGTTTCATTCGATAATATAAAAACACAAATGTGAAACTGTTATTCAGTATCAGTTCATATACACTGCAGTTACTTTTCAACACAACTACAGTTACATTTTGATATAAGTACAATTTCATTCGATAATATAAAACACAAATGTGAAACTGTTATTCAGTATCAGTTCATATACACTGGAGTTACATTTCAACACAACTACAGTTACATTTCGATATAACTACAGTTTCATTCGATAATATCAAAACAAATGTAAGGCACTATCTTTTGAGATTAACTATAGTGTCAATTACAGGCTCCGTCTCCCGCTTACTGCAACGACGTCGTTTTGAAACCACGGTCCACAATGCATTGTGGACCGCGGTCCACGATATAAGAACTGAACATTGTTACTTTAATTTCCTCCCTAAATTTTTAGATAATTATTATTTTCGTCTTTGGTTATTGATTTTGTTTATATTCTTTTATTGAATTTCTATTCATGTTGTTCTTTTCGTCCATAGTCTTTGGATAATTGTTATTTGAGTTAATGTCATTTGGGGTCTTCTAAATATATTGGTTCTCTTTTCAAAAAAATATATATTGATTCTGCCACATTTAGTGCTACACTTTTAAGTTAATCACCCGTAGTCCTTCAACTTTTAAATTAATCACTGATAGTCCTTCAACTATAATATTTTAACTAGTCGTGGTCTTTCAACTTTTAAAATTTAACCAGTTATGATCTTTTTAAAAGGACGACTATACCCTTAATTACTTTACTTTTGAAAGGACCATGGCTGATTAAAAGCAACTTTCCATATTTGCATCACAACTCTTTAAACTAAAAATTTGAGAACAAAGTAGTTGAATTCCATGACATTATATTTTACACTCTTTGACCGAATGTTTGGTTCACGGAATGAATTTTGAGAGAATAAGAACTCTATTCCATCCTGAATAGAATACACAAGGAATAGAATATGAATTCAATTTCACTTTTGGTTCACACAAGGAATATATATTTAGGAAATGTATTCTAGTTTTTGGTTAGATTAAGGAATAGAAATGCAATAAATATATTCCTAAAAAAAAATGCAATAAATATTCAAAAGACAAATTTATAAATATATAAATATTCAAAAGACAATTATTAGTATTAGACAAAATTATTCAAGTTATTATTATTATTTTTTGACTAGCATGTTCATTTCTAAATTATTCAAGTTATTATTATTATTTTAAAATTATTAAAGTTATTATTATTTTTACCAGCATGTTTATTAGACAAAATTATTCAAGTTATTATTATTATTTTTTGACCAGCATGTCATTTCTCTATTATTATTATTATTATTATTATTATTATTATTTTAAAATATCAACTAGAAAAAATGTGATAAATACGCACCGTTTCCTCCCCTGATAAAAGACTTGTGGTTTCTACTTCCCTTTTTTTTTTTTCGTAAAAAAAGGTTGTGGTAGTTTTCTCAAATTAGTGGAGTCCACAATACTCTATTGTTATTGTTGCTTTTGTACTTTTCTGTGGATTTGCCATGTAGTTGGCTAGTCACAACATAGATGGACATCATCATCTAGGATGCAAAGCAGTGTTTTTCGTGTGTCAACATGTGTTTCATTCATTATTTGTAGAAGGTTAATTATGCCATATGTGTATGGATGCATGACAAAGAAAACCGTATCTCTAAGCTATTTGTTTAACCTATAAAGTAATTGATTGTCATTAAGATTTAATCTCCGACCTCTCTAACCAACCCTTAATTCTAGCTAAAGGTTTGTTTGGTTGACGGGTTTAGCTATCAGGAATGAGTATCAAAGTCATTATTATTGTTTGGTTGACAGGTTTTTAGAATAATACTATGGGCTTTGATTACCCCATTAATTGCAAAACTCATTCCCTAATAAAATAAGGGTTTCATTTCCCTTCATCCTCCTCTTCCCCATCTATTAATAATCATTCTCATTTCATCCTACTACCAAACATGCAAAATACTTTCACCAAAATCCATTACCATTACCAAGTATTTGATACCCATTCCGATTCCGATTCCCATGTGCGAACCAGAACACCCTATTTTTTTTTTGGAGTGATGGAGTTTCTTTACTCAATTTTATTCTCCGTGAATTCTTACCTTTTGTCGAATGACATGTGCCTTGCAATATCTTACTTTGACTCAACTTGATATTAGTTTTGAAATTAATAAACTATGTCAACATATGCATACTCCTACTAAAGTAATTGGCTTTTAATGAAGAGATTGCTTCGGTATGTTAAGGGTACTCTTAATCGTGATCTTCATAAATATTTATGATTGGAATGGTTGTCGTGATAACCGTAAATTCACGAGTGGCTTTGCTATATTTCTTGACTCCAATCTCATCTCATGGACTTGTATAGTAAGAAGCAAAAGACAGTTGTTAGGTCATCAACTAAAGCAGAGTACAAATTTATATATAGTTGATGGTACGTACAACTAATGTGGTTAGTCTCTCTCTTCTAAATAAAGTGGTTGATCCTTCATCTACTGGTCTAGTGTTGTTGTGTGATAACTTGAGAAGTACTTAACTGTGTGTTAATCCTATTTTTCATACACGAACCAAACATTTTGAGATTGACTCTATCACTTTGTTCAGGACAAAGTTGCCTCCAAACAGTTACAAGTTAACTCCATCTCCACCAAGGATCAAATACCTGGTACTTTCACCGTATCATTGGCTTTCTCACCTAGTCACTTTTATGTGTGATGCATGGCATACAAGCTTTGTATTGCACACTTCTCACTCTCCTTCAGCTTGACGAGATTATTAGGAATAATATTTGTATTAGGAATGTACCATATATAAAGTGATTGGGTTTAATTTTATTTCCTTATTCTTATTAAGGTTTAATTTGTATTCCTATTAGGGTTTGTACATGCTTCCTCTATATATATATATTAATACTCTGTATTAATACTCGGGTACAAGTAGGAATACCCTATACGAAACCGATCTACATGACAGTGGGTCAGAGGTTCCCGGTCTCTTTGACTATTAAGATGGTAAAACAGCCAAAAGTCTTTTCCATAGCAATAAATGCGCCTTTTATAAGTGGCCTCGGGAAGAGTCATGCATTACGCGTGTCAAGCATGCACCGGCCTGCGCGACGGCCCAACGTACGGAAGCCAATTGCGAGTTCCCAATAAGCTAGGACTGCTGGTCGAATGGGACTCCGAGTAAGGGGCGGGACGTTGGTTCAACCGGCCTAGGGAGACCGGAAGGCCGGACGAGGTATTTAGGCAAGTAAATATGTTGGTAACCAAAATGTAGATCGGTAGACCGGGATGCAGAGACCGAGGTTTTATCCTTATCAATATATATTGATCATTGCATAATACAATACAAAAAATTTATTTCTACATAGCCTCATAGCTTATAGGATTAATTTGTGATGTAAGTTAAATTGTTTGGATTCTTATTGAGCTAACATTGCTCGTAGGTTATAAGAATAATGAATCTTGTTTGTTAGTACATCGGCAAATTATACTATGGACTATAAATAAATATTCATTTCTAATATATTGAAAGTACATTATTTGATATACGTACTAAATGTTCATTATTTGGTATACTACTAAATACGAAGTAATAAATATTTGTTACACAAATAATGTATCTTCAAAAATGAACATTTAGTGTATTAAAAATGTACATTGTTTCACGTTCCACATGGGAGAGGCCACTACGTGCCATCTGAGCACAAGGTGCTTGGCAGCTACATCAAATTTAAATTAACTTAATTATTTTCGCTCTATTTTCAGAGACAGAGTTACAGTGATAGAGGCACTTTTCCTTTTAGGAAAGGTCTAGGGTTCGAATGCCATATGGCTTACATCCAATAATATTTATAATTATATTTGAGATATGTAATTTATAATGTGTTTTTTATTTGAATTATTTTATCAAGTTAATTATATTTCATATTTTGTTATGAATATATTTTTATATAGTTTTGATGTGTTTTGTTTTTTGCCTATATCTGATAGCTAGTAGCTGGTTGGGTTAGCTCATAAGGATAGCTGATTGTCTTAACTGATTTGACCAACTGATTATAGAAAAGTGTTTGGTCAATTAGTTGTTTAGTTTCAGCTAATTAGATGTAAAATGATATATAAGGGCATTGTACTAATTTCTTAATTCTTAAATTACTTTTTTAAATTATTATTATTATTATTATCATCATCATTATTATTATCATTATTATCATCTCTAAATTACAAATTGAAGAGAAAGCACTAATTTTGAATTGCAAATTGAAGTGAAGGCACTAATTTTGAGCTGCGAATTGAAGAGCGACCAACGTTTTATATTTTGGATAAAATTGCCATTTACCCAAGCAGCTATTTAGAAACACTGCATTGATCAACGTTTTGTATTTTGGCTTATTGAGCCAATCAGCCAGGTCAATAAATCATTTACCAAACACTAAAAAATAGCTTATTTAATGGTCGATCAGCTATTCTTGATCAAATAAGTTATTTTTTGGCTGATAAGTCAATAACCAAACACCTCCTATATTTGAGATATGTAATTTATAATGTGTTTTCTATTTGAATGTGTTTTATTTTTTGCCTATATCTAATAATATTTATGACTATATTTGAGATATGTAATTTATAATGTGTTTTTTATAATATGTTTTCTATTTGAATTATTTTATCAAATTAATTATATAATTTTTCGCCTCCACTGAGGCTCAAATTCCCAATCTCCCATATAAGGGAACAATTTGGTGCCATTGGACCACAAAGCCCTTTTAAAATTAATAATGAGATGTGTAATTTATATGTGTTTTATATTTGACTTATTTTATCTAATTAATTATGTTTCATAATTTTTTTATGAATATTTTTATAAAATTTTGATGTGTTTTATTTTTTGTCTATATGCAATAATATTTATGACTATATTTTGCCTCCACTGAATACAATTTTTGACTCCGTCCCTGTCTATTTTGATTGAACACCTTCACAAAAATCAATTATAGCTAATACTTAACACTTCATTTTGATGAATTTACACCTTCAAATACTTATGTGCCAATGATACTAAAAATGCTACAACAAGACTACAAGATCCCACTCAAAATTATTGCAAAGTTAAAATTACCCTAGGATACAAACAAAAGAGTGGATAGTGGGAATAAGCAAATGCAGCTTCGATCCAAAACAACTTTAACGTAAAGTAATTTTCACTGCCAAGTTATAAAATCCCAGGAGATGGGAACGATTTACGCTTGCTACTTTGCTAGTCAATTCTCGACTTTCGTCGTACAAGTCACGTGATGTTTTTCTTTTCTTTTTTTTTTTTTTTAGTCCACAAAGGCACAAATCATGCAATGTAACGTGGTATATCTGCCCACAGTTTCTGAGTTCCATCAACCGACAACCATACAGGGCTCATAATCTCACATACGGACTCCGTCCAGAAAGAATGTGAAAAGACAGTGATAAGTTTTTTTAACGTTGTTCGAGAACAGCTCTCTTAAAATTATATATATATATATATATATATATAGAGGGCCGTTTCAATAAAAATTGGGGCCCTGTGATATATCTTAATTTGGGTCTTTTTTTTTAAAAATAATTTCTATATATAAATAATAGTTATTCAAAAAAGTTGTATCAAAATATAAATATTGTATAAAAATTAAAATACATATAAAATTTTATTTAAAAAGTGACATGCGTCGTGCACATTTAGGACCTTTCTTTATTGGGATATTAAGTTGAAAATACCCTTAACAATTTTAGATTTTTGCACGTTTTAAACGAATGGGTGACCGGCGCGATGAATTTTGGCACTAAAACAATAGTCGTAGATGAAAATTGGTACTAAAACAATAGTCGTGGACCAAAATTGGTAGAAATTAAACATATGGACCAAAATTGTCATTTTGCTAATAATCATGGGAACAAAATTGGTATTTGCTCTATATATTGAGTTTTTAAAGCAATTGTCAATTGGGCTCAATTTCATCTTGTCACAAATTGGTCCAATCTTCGTACATTTAGCCTAAATTTTTGTAAAGTATATATACATACAAATTTTTTTTTTAAATATGGAGCTCCCAAAATTGGGGTCATGTGCGGTTGCACATGTTAGACATGCTCAGATACGGCTCTATATATATATATATATATATAATCAAGTTTCAGTACGCCTAGGCCTTATGTCTTAACGTACGACAACATCATTATGTATGCAAAAACACACCAATTGAGTTAGGAAACGCACAATAATAAAATGCACCAACGAATTGCAATTTTATCATATTTCTCACCTAAGGCAATTGTTTCTTTTATTTTTTTAAAAAAATACCCAACTTAGGGGGTTAGTTTACCCTTTGTCCAGAACCAAAGTTGATGACACGATATATAATATTTTTTTAATTAAAATATAATATTTTAAATAAATTTATTAAAAATTTTAAAATTTTACTAAAAAAATATTAAATATTTCACATAAAACGAAATTGTACAAAGCTTATTCATATTTAGATAACACATTTCACATTTTCATGTTTTAAAAAGGTATAGATCCCTGCTATGCTGACATACCCTACACCTTGGTCTTAAATTTAGGCTCCTGAATTGAGGTCATGATCAAAACACGATTTTTTTAATTTTTTTTTTTTTTTTTTTGCAAATTCAAAACACGTTATTAAAAAAGGCTCCTGAATTATTATATAAAAAAAAAAGAGCTCCTGAATTGAGGTCATGTTCAAAACACGATTTTTTTTTTATTTTTTATTTTTTGCAAACTCAAAACATACACGTTATTAAAAATTCGAACTTATTACATACATACATATATATATATATATATATATATATATATATATATATATATATATATATATATATTCAATACGGACAGTGGCTCCCGTACGGTCGGTGAATTCATCATTAGTTATGCAAAAATGAATCACATCTAATGGTGTAGTGACCGCACAGCCTCACTGTCACTTGAGGACTGTACCATAAGAAAGAAATAATAACTAATCCCAGCTTTACATCTGTAAACATTTGACAGACCCTGATCAGAATTTTTTAAAAAATACAGTGACATTTTCGTAATTATCAATAACTTCACTATGCAAACTTGTAAACACTTAAATATGCAATCTTTAACAGCAAAATTTGCAAACCTGGTAAATTTTATAAACTCAATGAAAATCAATTAAACTTGTAACTTTTTTATTTTCAAGTTTCAAGTCAACAGTCTAACTAACTTGACTAAAATTGTAACCGTTTCGCACAGTATTCACTCTATATATAAAGATAGTCCTTGTACGGTACTCTTCACTGACTTGGCGAAACTATGTGGGAGATCAGAGGTGACCATTTTCTGAACATGGGGCCTGACCTTTATTGGCCGGGATGAATCAGGACCAGCACTGAGCCGTGTGAATGCGTGATCTACAGGGTGGTACCTCTTCATAATCACCTATATATACTGCACATATGGCTTCTTTGCAGAGCATATGTGCCTTTAATTTGGAGTATTTTGTACTGATTTACTTTCATTTGTGGACCAAACATGTTGATCAGGGCTACAAAAATCGGAGTTGGATTCTTATTTTATCATTCGTTTCACTATATAACTCATGATTTACTCAACGTTCTCAATTCTAGGTCTACATGCCAAAAGCAATGGAGAGGGAACCCAAATTTATGACCATCCAACATCTTGTGCCAAATGGAAGGGGCGAGTTCGAGTTTTAATGGAGGAGATATTGATTCTTTGTGCTTCAGTAAGTTAAGAAAGTAGTTATGAACAGATACTACATTGTAGCAAGAGTCAGTAGTACTCAAAGAGAAATATATAACAAAAAGGATTTAGGTAGAACAAAGTGCAACTTAGATGGACCTTGGTTTCCTTTAAACAAAATGATACAACTTAATTATAATACAAATATATGAAAACATTATATATCACAAATCACAATGACTTAGTGGGGGCACAATAGCATCCTAACCATACAGAATATGTAAATCATACTAGGAATGCCCTCAGTTAATGGCTCAGTTAAAAAAGGTATTGACAAAAATTAAACGCATGACCTTGTGGTCTAGTGGCACTTGGTTGCACCCCTACACGGAAGGAGTGAATTCGAGCCTCAGTGGAGGAAATATTAAAAAATTTAACTTTTAATTAGACTAAATATGATTAAATTGTGAAACGGTCTCACATATCCGCATACATGAGACAGGTCGGGTTTTATAAATATTACATTTTTCCTCATATATATATACACACACACACACACACAAATTTTGTGTAAGTAACTTTTCAATCCGTGATATTACATTTGAATTAAAAGTATTACATTTGAATTAAAAGTATCTCACTTTTCTTCATGAATATTACATTTTCTTCAATTAATAATCAATCAATTTATCACTGCTTTGTATTATATTTTTTTTAAAATAACTATTAAACCCTTAAATTTTACATTTTTTAATGTATTACATTTTTTCTTCAAAAGTATTACACTTACTCATATAAGTAACAAAAAAAATTATTTATTATTAATATTATATTTTTTAACATAAATATTACATTTTCATCTTGACCTAACTATTCTGATCGATAAAAATATGTGATATGGTCTCACAAAATACTCACCCTAATATTAAAAGTCGAGAATTAAATTAAATAGGGTAATGTTGTAGGATTAAAATAGGAATTTTCTTGATTAGGAATGTGCGGTGATTAGAAATGTGCAGTGAACAATGATGTAATTCCAAATCTTGTCTTTTACATGCATGTTTCGTCCATGATCGTAGCATTTATTTTTCAACCTTCACGTCTTCTAATTACTGTGACATAGGAGATGTATATACCTGCCACAGGAGGACCACCAATCCACCATGCGGTTGTATTAATTAAATAATGAATACTACTTCACTATTTCAAAACATTTTTCCTTCTTATATAGAGAAATTATTCATTTTTCGCCCATCGACTATAATACGCATATCAATTTTGATTCTTGACTATTAAAATTTTCAAATTAGGTGTATGACTATTCAATTTGTATCACATTTGGTCATTGACTATTAACATTTCCAAATTAGATACATGACTATTCAATTATATCACATTTGGTCATGTTGTTAAAATTTTCGGCTAAATTTCTGGCTAAGTCATCGGTAACCAGCTAGTTTCTTTAATTTTATTTTAAAAATTATTTTAATAATTTTTAAATTAAAAAATTATTTAAAAAAAAAAAAAAAAAAGGCTGGTCATCTCCCCCCACCCTCCGCCTTCGTTTCTGATCTGCCAGAGGCAAAGGAGGAGGGAGGTGGTCGGCATTCTCTCCCCCCCCCCCCCCCCCCCCTCCTTTGTATTCGGCGGAGACGAAGGAGGAATGGGGTGGCTAGCATTTTTTTTTAATTTGCTAAGTTTTTTAATTTAAAAATTATTAAAACAATTTTTAGAATAAAAATTGAATAAATGAGTAGGTCACTGATGACTTGGTCAGAAATTTGGCTGGAAAATTTAACGACATGAACAAATGTGATACGAATTGAATAGTCATGCACTCAATTTGAAAATTTTAATAGTCAATTACCAAATGTGATACAAATTGAATAGTCATGTACCTAATTTAAAAATTTTAATAGTCAATGACCAAAATTAATATATGTATTATAGGCAGTGGCGGAGCCACAATGAGGATAGTGAGGGCAGCTGCCCCCACTCACCCCACCCCATCCCATATATAGCCCTTATATATATATATATATATATATATATATATATATATATATATATATATATATATATATATTTATATTTATATTTAGATATAAGTATATGAAAATAGATATAAATAAACAATTGATTAGTTAGTTGAGTTGGTTAAGGTGCCTTTTTACTTAAGCTAGGGCAAGGGTTTGAATCTTGAGAGTGCAGGCATTCATCCCCCTTGCCTTCTTTTTTTTATTCCTTGTAAGCTTTATATATATAACTTTTTTAAAAAAATTAATAATGAAATGTGGAATTTATAGTGTGTTTTAATTTAGATTTGAACTATTTTATCAAATTAATTATGTTTTATATATTGTTATATATAAGGGGCACATTTTATTTTGAAAATACAACATGCTTACATACAACATTGAAGCATAATATTAAGAATCTCAAGCTAAATTCAATTCAAATTCACTACAACTGTATCCAAAAAGCATAAACCTAAGAATTTTTTTCACATTTTTTTTAATAATGCTATTTTTATCTTCTAATTTTATCTCTTGACGTGACAATAAAATTATTTTTACTCATGACCTATCATTCACCACCCCTACCCACCCCCCATCCCGTGTTTTTTTTTTCTTTCTTTCTAACTTTCTTTTTTTAAAGAATCTACTTATTAATAAAATATAAAAGAAACCAATCAAATATTATCATGTAAAGATGTGAAAATTAGAATATGAAATAGGGAGGGAAAAATATAACATTACTTTTTTCTTTTTATCATTTATGTACTCATCTATTTTCTATATCAAATTATATTGTGCCATGCACCATAGAATTCATGTTACATTGTAGATCTGGATACAAACTTATTTTTAAAATTTCACAAGTCAAAATTAACAAGTAGTATACTAAAAATAAACTCATTTCCAAATTCCAAGAACAATCTTACTACGTGGAACCGGATCCACAGTCTAAGCATTGATTTTCTCGATATCCTAGGAAACATTTGTTGAAATTGGTCCATATCCATTAGAATTTCATGCCCACGTTTTTATAAGCATTGTTGACTCATTAATGGGCGTACCAAATTATTTAGGCCCAATCAGACATGGGTTACCCAAAATTTGAAACTCCTTTACGATGGCCTACGCCACAATAAATTATCAATTATGCAAGGTGAACCCAAGTCTATGCCCGACCGCGGGCTAAATTTTTGGCGGGCTTTTGCGGGCCGGCCCGTTAGGTCCGCGAACCAGAATTTGTGTACCCTTAACCCGTCCCGTACGGATTTACGGGCCCCGCGCGCTTATCATCTTCTTCTTCTTCTTCTTCTTCTTTTTTTTTTTAATATACATTCACAGTGTATTACCATGAATATATATATTCACGGTAATACACTGTAATATATATATTTACAGTGTGTGAATATATATATACACACACTGTCCAATATATATATTCACGCATTGTGAATATATATATATTCACGTGTGCTGTGAATATATGTATATATTCACAGTACATGCGAGCGCGGGAAGAAGATGCTAGCGCCTGTTCGACAAGCATCCACAACGCCTTTGACATGCGACATCTGATCGCCAGGTGCATGACTTCCGGCGAAAGAGATGAGATGAGCATGCTTAACATAGCCTGGTCCTGGTGAATCCAGGATGCATATAACGGATTAGGTTGCGCGGTGGAAGACTCGTCGTTGGCAGTGAGAGAGGTGGAGGGACAAGGGTTCATGCCGTCAACAAAACCCATTAACTCATGATCGTGAAGAAACGGTACAACTTGAGTTTTTCAAAAAGAAAGTTTTTATTGGTTAATTTGATACTAATGAAGTAGTGGGATGGATAGAGAGGTTATGACCGAAGAGGCTGAGGAAGTAATGGTGGCATCTGAGACGGTCCGTTTCGAGTTAGTTAACAGAATTGTCTGTCATTAGGAAAGAAATTAAACCTCTGTCATTAGGAAAGAAATTAAACCTAGCAAACTGATACCAGATGAGAACTGAATATTTGTATTGAATGAATTCAGTAATTACAATGGTAGAGATATAGGAGATATATATATACAATAAGAATGTCAGAGAAACTAGGATAGATAGTACTAACATGACTCAGATACACAGAGCCCTAATAGGGATAAGAAATGAATTATAGTGAGTTTTAATTTTGTGTTCAAGGCTCACGATTGATTGAGCGTTATTCTTGATTTTCTTTTGTTACTTTGTTTCTTTCTCTCTTTCTTTATTTTTTATTTTATGATAAATTTAAGAAAAAAGTGTCAAATAAGTAATTAAATCATTTAACATTAAAAATGTGTGCAATTGGCATTATTTGTTGGTGAGTAACAATTAAGTTGCCCATAAACTTTGGATTTAGTATGCACATGAAAAATAAAATACATTTTCTTTAATTATTTAACAAATATAATATCATATTAATTTTTATAAATTAAAAAATAATAATAAAACGAAGCATCCCTGCCTTGTGCAGATCAATGGAGGAGGACGCAAACTCCTCCTCCTCCTTCGTCGAGGTTGAGGGAGGAAGCAGACTCCTCCACCGTCGAAATTGACAGGGGAGGTGTCCTCCTCCATCTACGTAGCCTCCTCCTCTGTCTACATAGAAGGAGAAGCCGCCTCCTTTGTTAACGGAGAAGAGTGTTCTGAAAAAAAAAAAAATTAGGACCTAGATGAAGAAGGTAGGGGTAGCCATGGTTGCCTCCCCGTCGTCCAGATCAGAAAAAGGAGGGGGCAGCGATGGTTGTCCTCCCCTTCGTCCAAATCAGACGAAAGAAAATGCAACATTGGTTGCATCTATCCTCGTCAAGAATAAAGGTGGGGCAGTCATGGTTGCCTCCCACTTCGTCCACAACAGATGAAGGAGGAGGCAGTTGACTGCCTCCTTTGTTGAAGCCGTTTTAGAAAAAAATCAAAAGAATCATTAAAATCAATATATATATATTTGACATGTCACTGCCACATAACTGTCCATATAAGCATTAACATTTTAAAATTAATTATATTGAATAATGTCAAGTCATCAATTTAACTTGTTTTACTTGGAGTATTATGAAAAAAAATGCTAATAATTGCACCTTTTTTTTTGCATGTTTAATTTTCTAGTTGCACACTTTTTGTTTGATAGTTCAATTGCACAAAGTGTAAAAGTTCAGTGGCATACTGGCATGGCATATTTGGCACTTTTTCTTAAGTTTAATATTTTGAACCATCAAACAAAAAAGTGTGCTACTACTACTACCACCACTACCACACCACCATCACCACCACAACTACCACCAGCACCATCTCCACCACCACCACACCACTACCATAGTACCACTACCATCGCCACCAACACCATCACCACCATCACCACTTATTATTATTATTATTATTATTATTATTATTATATCAAATAATAGAAAATGAACAAAATGGAAAAAATGTAATTTCTTATCTTTCAGCCAAACTGAAGAAAAAAATCTGACATTCAACTAAAAAAATAGAAAATTAAAATAGTTTTGAAAAAATGAATCATTTTCTGGAAATCATTTTTCAAAAAACATTTTTCAAGTTTTCAAGCAAACCCTAAGTGAGGAACTAAATTAACAATTTTCAGTGATAATTGAAGACCAATTGTGTGTAATTTAAAAATTAGAACAAAAATAATTATCATATCATAACTATGAGACAAAAATTAATGTTTTTCTCCCTAATTTATATAGGTGAGATATATAGAGGGGGTGAAAACATGAAAAAGCCACAAAGTTCAATTATGTATTTGAATGACAGTTAATATTCCTCCACTATCAGAGATACAATACCTTACAAAGTTACAATACTGATAGAAAATTAATTAATTACTGCCACTTGCATATATATATATATATATATATATATATATATATATATATATATATATATATATATATATATATATATATATATATATATATATATATATATA
>NC_044923.1:7071852-7129887 GCF_003576645.1 Ipomoea triloba | reverse complement strand
TTATATATATATATATATATATATATATATATATATATATATATATATATATATATATATATATATATATATATATATATATATATATATACTGATACACACACATATAGCACATAGAACATCCGATCCACATGCCATTCGATCCCAAACATTCCTTTGGAGAAACTCTACTCTAGTCTAGTGAGATAAAAACTGGTGATTTAATTTTTCTTTTCAAGAAAACACTTTTTTCTTCCCATCCTATCCATGGATAATGCTCAATGGCCACAGGTAGACATTACTGTACTGTTTCAAGAACACAATTTATATATTGCCCAGGATCTGTCTTTACTTCTTGCAACTTTTCTTTGATGAATCTATGTCTTGATTCATATGTAATTAAGTTTTTCCACCACAAAATTAAAGTATTTAGGAAAGCTCCCACTTTACTCTTTTTGTGCATTGATAAAAAGTAGATGAGATGAGCTAGAATATTGGAAAGATAAAATTTGTTATTATCGGTTTCTTTTCTTTTGTTTTAATGTTCTCTCATCATATTCTTCTGGGAATTAAATGATTTCTTTGATGACCAAGTGTAAAGCATCTGACTTTTTTTCTTTTCTTTTTAGCTTTATTCCTTTGTTTGTTTCTCTTCTGTATGCTTCTCCTTTTTTAAACCCTTTTTTTTTTCCTGTGATCTATCATGAAATTGATGAAAATAAGAATAATTTATTGATGTTCCCTTTGTGGTTGGTTTTTTTGGTGCTTTTTAGGAGTTAGTGATGAGACCAATGGAGGAAATAGTACCAATAATTGGAAACACATCAAGGGGTGAGAGAAAAGGTAGTATTAGGTTTCAGAAAGACCAGGTTTTGAAGTGTCCAAGATGCAATTCTGCAAATACTAAGTTTTGCTATTACAATAACTATAGCCTTTCACAGCCAAGATACTTTTGCAAGACTTGTAGAAGGTATTGGACTGCAGGTGGATCTCTGAGGAATATTCCTGTGGGTGGGGGTTCAAGAAAGAACAAGAAACCTTCTTCTTCACTCAAGAAAAAAGTGGCTGATCTTGTGCCACCTGTCCCAATTTCTGGTGATCATCAAAGCTCTAGCAAGATCCATGGGGGTGAGGGTCATCATCAAGATCTCAACTTGGGAGGTCAAGTTTCAGCTATGGAGTTGTTGACTGGGTTCACTTCAATAGGGTTGAGCACTGCTCCTTTCATTTCTGATCCAAATTTGCTTTACTCTCAAGCTGGGATTTTTTTGCCTCAATCCAAACAATGCCTAAAGATCTGTTTGGATGGGATTGGGAATGGGAATCGCCAGCATCATCATCATCTTCAGCCAATGCAAGATACTACTACTAATACAAGGTTTTTGCTTCCCTCTGAAGATTTGAGAAGCACTGCAAGTGATCAAGACAGAGATTGGAACAATGGAGTTTTGAGAGGTGGTGGAGGAGGAGAATCATGGTAATTAAAGAAAATAGTTCTTCGATAAGTCTAATCCCAGATTTTTTTTCCTATTTATCTTTGTGGATTTAATTTTTAAATATTCTGGATTTTAATTTATTTCTTTGTGGGTGCTTTTGTTTGGATTTCTTGAAGAAATTAAAAACTTAACATATATATATAGAGAGAGAGAGGAAATTGAACAAGGGTTTTATCAATGTCATATTATTTCCTCTTTCATTTCTTACTATGGTTGTTTTCACTTGCATTATATTCTTGGTTCTTGAATGGGAAGCTTAGTTTAGTTTCTTAGCATATATTACTTTTGGAGGCAATTAAGTTAAAATAGAAGAGAGGGACTCTTTATTTCATGATTCTAGCTACTTTTCCTTCTCTCTTTTTTTTCACTTCACTTTGTTGGTCAAAAGTTAATCTAGTAAAATAAAAATTATTTAACTAATTAATAATATTTACCTGTGGGACTGATCGATTATTCAAGTAAAAATAGGTTTTCTTGTAAAAGCTAGTGCAGACATACAAAATGCATAATTACTATACAATGTGTATTTAATGATACATAAAAGTGTATTCAAGAAAATTGTACTTTTATGCTTCATCGATACACTTTGAAGTCATGCGCACTTTTAGTACGTGTTTAAAATTTTGTAATATTTATCAAAATATTACCGTACTTTTTCCTTTACTCAAACCGTTACGTTGATTATCCCAAATTGATTACTAGTTTGCAGTAGTCTGTGTTTTAACCTCAAATCTTGTTCTCACCTAATCCTATTCCGTTTGTTCATTGTATTTAATTTTTTATTACATCTAACACAAGATAAGAATTACAAATTTAAATCTAAATTTATTAGATGAAAAGATATGTAACTTTGGTCAAACTAAGTCAGTAGTTGTATATGCATGCAATGAACATGATGGATGAAGCTAGCTAGTAAAGACGACTGTAAGAGTACTACCCTCCTCAGATGCAGCTGCAGTTTAAACTTCAAACCATTGATCATTGCTAGGGCCTATCACGTTTAGTTCCAACCAAAAATTATATCTTGCATTTTCGTCTATATATTTTCACCTATCTAAAAATTCTTAAAATCTTTATATTATATTGAATACCTAAAACACAAAAATGAATAAATAAATTCCCTCTTTTTTTCTTGTTTTTGTGATTTTGTCTTCAGTTTTCCAAGTAGGTAAAGAATTTTAGAAAATGATATTATGTATTTTAGGATAAAATTCTAGTTACATATCTTATTTTATAATTTATTTTTTAAAAAATAAATTAATTTAGAATAAAAGATCAGATCTGACAAACCCTACTTCCTATTGGTTTTATCAAGAAACACACAGACATTCTCCTTGGTAAGCATGCTAAGAATAATCTCTCTTACCTGCATACCACTCCTTGGGGGGTGGGGGTGGGGGTGGGGAGGTGTTCTCCTTCAAAATCTAGGTCTGATCTTTACATAATATTTTATGTGAGAGTTGTTTGCTGTAAGTCACTTCCACACTGAGAATGCTGACTATGATCCACCACGCTGCTTGTTTTTAATGGTGGTCGTTTTCTTGAGCACTTCTGAGGGATTTGAATGGTAAGTTTGCTACCTCCTCCATTTAACTGTCGCTTTGTTCCGATTTGGAATATTGAAAACCTAACAAGAGGGCATTTGGAAGGAAAATTTATTCAAGGTAAAAACTTGTGTGAGATCGTCTCACGAATCACTGTTCGCATGAGACAGATCAGGTATGTAGTATCAAGGAAAATTTATTCAAGGTTTTCATTCTTAAGGTGCGTGGTTTCTGTGTTTAAGGTGAGTGCAGTTGAGAACTTAAGGTACGTAAGTTTTGTGTTTATGGTGCGTATATAGGTTTGTGCTTAAGGTGCGTGATTTTCCTTCTTAAGGTGTGTGGTTTCTATGCTTAAGGTGCGTGCAATTAAAAACTTAAGGTGTGTGAGTTCTGTGCTTAAGGTGCGTATGTTTTGTGTTTAAAGTGTGTGGATTTCCTTCTTAAGGTGCGTCTTTGCATCACTACTTAAGATGCGTCATTGTTATAATCTGAAGGCGCGTGATGTTAAGAGCGATATTCATGTACATAATTTATTAATTGCATGTACATAATATGTTAACTACATGTAGTATTTTTATTAGAAATTAGAAATAATTTTATTTTTTTTACAAAAAAAACATCGCACGAAGCCATTTTCCAGAAAAATGAGCTCATTTTCTGTGGTCAACGGAAAATGTTTTCCGTTGACCACATTTTCCGGATGCTGCCAAACACCAAAAACCCGGAAAATGATTTCCGAAAATCATTTTCCAGGTTACCAAACACACCCTTAGTGTTTATATACATCAAGGTGTAGATTTATTGACACATAGAACAAATATTATGAACATAGTACATGATAAGTGCTATTAAATATGATGTACTAGTTGACACTTAATATAAAACGTCACTTTTTTTTTTGGTGTAACCTAAGGTCTACACCGTCGGACACCTTTATTGGGTGGGACAACTGGCCTGGATATTTAATGCTACTCCATATCCAAAACAAAGAATCAAACCCTGGACCTTTGGTTAAGAATGAATGAGTCTCTTCCACTCAACAACACCCTCCAGGTTATATAAGATCAATTATGGTCCACAATATAATTTACCGGCCTTGTGGCCTTGGCTGGCACTTGACATTGCATCACTAGTATTAAATTATGTTATTGGCTCTACTAAAAATATTTTCTAGTTCTAGCTATGCCACTGAATAAGGCCAAAGGATATGGCAGTTACCTTTAGCTTGCCCCTTCTGTTTATTCCAATGACATTTTTTTAATAAAATTAATTACTACGTAGTATATTTTAACTGATTAATCAATAAAAATATACTTCCAATACATTTAACAAATAAACTGGATGTTATATTAGACACCCTCTGGGCCTCAGGCATAGGCATAAAAAGGCAAATTTCTGCATTAAAGAGGACAGAATATAAATGAGGCAGGAACAGCTTAACCAGACAACTGATAAGAATGCTAATAGAACCAAACTTCTTACAGTACTAGCTTCAGCAATTTGAATGATCAAGTCCAGTAAGGAAGAAATTATTTGGTAGGCCAAAAACTGTGAATCCGCTTTCTGGGAAACAAAATTTTAGTACATAATATCTTATTTCATGGGAATTTCGGTGATTTTACCTAGTACAAGACTAGCAAACAAGGAAAATTTATCCCGCATGACATAGCACTTGGTTTTCTTGGTAGTATGTCTCTTTCCTAGTTCAACTGTTTAAGCATCTTATAGTGGTTGTAAATTTACAAAGCCAATAAGAAACAATATACTAGTTGGGAGCTGTTGCTGTATGTATTTTATAGTACAAATAAGTCGGCTTACTGGTCAGCATTGATGCCGAATATGCGAACCTTGTGCATGTTTGGGAACTTGGCAACAACCAACACAAAAACCGCAAGTGTGTTGAAAAAGAGCATCGGGTGTTGATAACCAGTTGTGTGGGAAGCTATTAGGTACCTGCAAAACAAAACAGCAAAATGAACCACCAGTTCCAGGCATCTCATAGAAGAAGATTAAACCTAGAACTCTAGAAGGATGCTATGAGAAATCAGAATCATTTACAAACTAGTTGCATTGACTTTTTTCTTCTGTTTTTCATATAAGAATTTTACCACACCTCACATGCTACACTACATACACACCACAAATAATTTCTAAATCTAGCCCACAGCAGAAGAAAGGAATTATCTCAAGAGCCAACATCAGCTGATCCCAAGTCACCATCACTACCACCTAGATTCAAGAAGGAAACCATACCAAAAGCTAGAGATGTATCCTGCATTTATTCGATTATTTCTCTTTATTTTTCCTAAGAAAAGCACTTCAAACTTCTGTCCCTATCTTCCATACAGACCTTCAAGCTAACTCTGAGTTAAATCATGGGTTTATCTGCCACACTTCAAATGGGCAATCTCAATCAGAGCAATGAAGAGCTGTTTTTTATTAATTCATGATATATGTAAACTCCTAAAAGTGTTAGTTTTTAGACTTTCATTGAATAGCAAACATTCTTACATTTTAATGGCTAATGACTAATGACTAATGCCCAATTGAATCACAATAGGCACAGCATTATATAACTACACATAGAAGTCCGTCACCTATAACACTAAAGAATTTAGGCAAAAGCAGAAAGAAGAGAGAATGAGAGACCTCCTTCTTTCAGTTCTTTGCCACCAAACGAAGTAAATGAATATCTTTAAAGACTTATTTTTCTTTTGAAGTAGTGAAACTTGAAGTTTCTGAAACGTTAGTGAAATATTTAAAGTACTGGAAAGCATATGTTTAACAGATAAAAGAAGAAATTGTGTCTTGCTATTTATAACATAAACTAGCCCCAACCCAAACGAGTGTTTTCTTTTGTCAAATATGGCTCGCACCCTTTTAAGCAACAACTAAGTAGACAGAGCTAAGCAAGTAAATAACTCTATGAAACAAGAGCAATGATTTTGTTACTATAACAACAAAGCAGCATTTCAGTGGCTATTACCGAGTATTACAATAATATGCACTACTTATAAAACAACCATATGGTTTGTTTCGGAGTAAGTTTGGCTTATGTACCTAGTAATTAGCTCTTGGTAAATACATAAAGCATTATGCACTAGGAAACCTCAAACATGCAAAAAAAAAAAAAAAAAAAAAAAAAAANCAAAAAAAAAAAAAAAAAAAAAAAAAAACTGATTGGTTCATCCACAGTAATTCCAGGATGAGCAAACTCATCACTTCCTCGTTAACAGAACTAGTTCATTTGCATTTTCTAGCTATCTCCTATCTCTACATATTGTTGACTGCAATATTGCTGCTGCCACCCACATTGGTTCATCCAAAGTAATTCCAGGATGAGCAAACTCATCACTTCCTTGTTAACAGAACTAGTTCATTTGCATTTTCTAGCTATATCCTATCTCTACATATTGTTGGCAGCAATATTGCTGCTGCCACCCACATTCTGTCATAACAGCATTACATTCTACATGGTCAATTTAAGCATGTGTCATGCTTAATGAAGTACAAAACTGGGCAACATAAATGCATTATATAAAGGCTAGCAAGGCTGTAGCTCAGATATTTCAATGCTCAAGTTTATATGGCTCTAACTTAACCAGTGCTATAAAAATCAGCCTAGGCGGCCGCCTAGGCGCCCCTAGGCAAAGGGGATTTCACCTCGGGCGCTAGGCGCCCCCGGGCACCCGACAAGTGCCTAGTGCCTTCTACAACATTGCATGAAACAAGATGATGACCTCGTGAGTCATGACACAGTAAGCACCAAACACCTAAAGCATAAAAAGAATACTCACGGTACAACAGGGACAACTGTCAGAAACTTCCTGTTGCGTGTTAGCTGTTTGCCGTCATCTACTTGCTCCCACCAAGTCAGTCGATTGTAAATACCCTGATCATCAGAAAAAGGTGTTCCTTTCTTCCAGTGAAAGAAGTAGTATGTAACCTGCAGGTAAACACAAACGAAACATCCATTTTGTCATTTGCAATCATATCCTTTCAAGGAAGACAAAAAGAAACATCCTGAACTCACCTGAAGGCCTTCATATATTCTAATCAATTGTTAAAAGTCATAAAATCCAACAAAAATCTCCTGTTGTAACATTCTAATAGCCATATCATCAAGGAATACTTGGTTTACTATTACGCTATTTGAAATTATCACTAAAAACACTTTCTGTTATCATGCTCAACAGCTCAAGCATAAAGCATAAAACACTTTCTGTTATCATGAATTAAACAATTCGCTACCACATCACACTAAATAGTGAGCTCAAAAAAAAAAAAAAAAAAAACTAAGCACGTTAATGTTTGCTCACTTCGCTGTCTTTAAGTTTCTATTCAATCCTCAGATTTCAGTACAAATTACATTTAGTAAGAACTAGGAAAAACAGCTTCAATCGCAAACTAGTTTATCAATAATTAGTGAAACAAAGTATCAAGTTATCACGAAAAGAAATCATATGCAACATCAGAGTGTGTTTGAGATACGTATACATACGATACAATGGGAGAGGTGGACAATGGTCCAAGCAATGCCGAGAGAGCATCCGGTAAAAGAGGAGACGATGAGCCAGGAAAACAAGAGTATGAATATGTAGGTGGACCACACCCCCGGGTACGTGAACCACTCGGTGTTCCGATTTAGATCCGTCGGCGGCGCCGCCCGTACATACAAATTTGCCATCAAATTCAAGCCGCCGTGAAATGTGATCGCTAAGCAGAGCAGAGAGGACTAGAGTAGAGGAGACGGAAGAAAATTCAACAAATATTTATCATATTTAAATTAAATATTTACTGGCGAGATTTTTATTAAATTCAAATTAAATATTAAATATTTATAGGAAAAATGACACTTTTTCCCTTGAATTATATGTATATTGTATTTTTACCCCTGAATTATTAAAGTGACGATTTTCTCCCTGTGATGTTAAATTAACATTTTTGTCCTTAAAATAACTATTTCATTTATTTTTCTTCGTGTCCGATTATGTTCGAACCGAACCGTGGTCTTCTATACATATAAATAATAATTTGTTAGAGAAGAAAAATAAATGAAATAGTTATTTTTAAAAATAAAGATGGCAATTTAACATCACGGGGCATCGCTACTTTTAAAATAACTGAGGGGGAAAAACAACCACTTTAATAATTCATGGGGGAAAATGTTATATACATCTAATTCAGGTGGAAAAAGTGTCATTTTCCTAATATTTATATTTTTACTTATTAAATCCTAATAATAATAATGTTTAGAGTACCAACTATTTAACTAATACTGCCTCAGTCTCATTTTATGTGTCTGGTCGATTATCGAGACTTGATTAAAGTTATTTATAATTTAGTTTTTCATAATATTAAGTTTGTATTAGTATATAAAATTTATATGTTTAAAAACTACATTAAAAGTATTATTATTAAACACAAAAAAAATTAATTAATTAATTAATTAAATATATGCAAAGAAAAAAAATTAATTTGACCAATGAATAATAAATACGATAGATAAAATGGGACAGAGAAAATATACTATAGTGATGGTAATGAACAAGTGAATTAAAAAAAAATAATAATAATAATAGCACCCCAGTAAATTTAGTAATAATGTGATAATTATTTTAAAATTTCCATGCAAGAGGGACAAAGTAAATCAACACTTATTTTCAAAAAAAAAAAAAAAAAAAAGTAAATCAACACTTTAGATTAAATGATTTTTTTCTTTCAAAGGTTGAAGTAATTAATTAAATCATATATGGTGTTTTAAAAGAATTCACTAATTATCACTATAATATACTCTATATGGAGTAAGCCAATAGTAATTTACATGGACAGTCAAACTTGAAACTCTGGGTTTACCAAACCAATTCACATGGAGAGTCAAAGCTATATAGTTATCAAGCCAATTACCCAGCCAACACAATTGGAAATGCCCTACATAATGTATTATTCAATGATATAAAATATAGCACCAAAATTCATTTTTAAAATACTACACCATGCATGATTAATTTATTATTCAACAAAAATGCATAATTAGCCTCGAAATAGTGGCCAAATGGGTGGTGCATGATTTTTATACCTAAATGATCACAACTTTGATTCTTAGAAACACCATCTAACATTTTAAACTTTTAATACAAAATATTTACAGTACAATAAAAACTTCTATTTCTTGAACAGGCAAGAATATATCTCTAATCTTTAATATAGCAGCTATGCTCTGCTTACTGCTATCAAATGCACATGAGGACATCTGCTAAGATCAATACTGAGAATGGTGGAACAAGAAGATCTAACTTCTAAACAACACATGTCTATATGCCATGATGAAGGGTCATACCCCATCTATAATTCAATCAGAGCATATGCAATGACCAAAAACAAAACCTTCAAAATCTTAATATCAGCTACATCGCTGCCGCTTAAGGTTGGGCATATCTGTTTGGTCACGATTGAGCTCTCTTTTACAGCACTCATTGTTGGTGATGAGTTCCCTTTGACCTTCACAGCCATGGAACAAAGCCATGTCCTCGACTTTCACCTTAACAACATCTGCCCTCACGCCAATGTCAGTTGCGTACCTGCTAAAGCAATACATCCCGGCTGTTGCCAACACCATACCCACAGGGCTTGATGTGAATAGCTTCAGCGGTGAAGAAAGCATGGCTGCCAAAGGCGCGCTTATAACAGCACAAGCTTGACCGCTTCTCCCCAAACCTCCCTGGTCGTGAATGACAAGGCCGGTTTTACAGTACAAGGCAAAATCTTCGCAGTTTCTCTCAAAGATGTCATAGTTGCCGAACCCATTTTGAAGCAAATACATGGCCCTGTGGATTACCGCTTCTGGGGGATCAGATTTTGCAGTGGTGCAAGTACCTCCACGGAATTTTGTAAGGAAAACAGAGGGGCTCGCCCCATACTCAAAGCAATACAACGATCCTTCCCCAAGAAAACACTCCAAGCAAGATAGAACTACTCCACTTTCACTCTTCCGAAATCCACAGTCAGGAATACTTGAGCATCCTGAACTGGGAGTAGAACTGAGAAAAGAATATTCAGTTGAGTCCATCTTTTCTTCACGAGTAAAATGAACAACTTTGTTTCCACCAACATATATTCCTATAAACTCAAATTGTAAGAATGACAGAAATTGAAATTACTGATACTAGACATTTAGAAATGCTTCTGTTGAAAACAATACCAATTTCCAAGTTGAAATTAAGGCACTTAGGGAACACTGAAACACTAACATATATTCCATTTAAATCAAATTGTAAGAATGATAGAAACTGAAATTACTGGTACTAGGCATTTAGAAATGCTTCTGTTGAAAACAATACCAATTTCCAAGTTGAATGAGTTGAAATTAAGGCAATTAGAGAACACTGAAACACTAACATATATTCCTATTAAATCAAATTGTAAGAATGATAGAAACTGAAATTACTGATACTAGACATTTAGAAATACTTCTGTTGAAAACAATACCAATTTCCAATCTGAATGAGTTGAAATTAAGGCAATTAGGAAACACTGAAACACTAACATATATTCCTATCTAATTGTAAGAATGATAGAAACTGAAATTACTGATACTTGGCATTTAGAAATGCCAAATCTGTTGAAAACAATACCAAATTTCAAGTTGAACGAGTTGGAATTAAGACAATTAGGAAACACTGAAACAATAACATTTAGAAACCCTAGCATTCTCGAGATAGTATAGAAAAATTTCCCGATTGCTAGATTTCCAGACCATAAATTTCCCTTTCAGGTTATATGCTTGAACAATTAGGGGAAAATAGAGCACCTTTTAACAGTCAGAAACAAACATGAGATGATACAGTAAAAGAAAAATGTAATGGGGTTTGAATAGAAACCATGATGAGCGTAAGCGAAGACGGTTCTCCAAGTGTATATGTGGTCACCTGCTGCTATTTCGCTTCTTCCTACTCTCTGTGAGAGCAGACCCATTCTCTCTCTCTCTCTCTCTCTCGGTTGGAACATGTGACATGAGAGATGGTATTGTAGGTCAAATGGGTTAATTGTACAATTTTAACAAATTTAAATGATTAACTGGAGATTTTTTTTTTAATTTGGTAGTCTCATTGCATTTTAATATATAATTGAAAAATCTATTTGACTTTTATTTCAAAAAAATAATATTTTCTTTTTAGTATTTTTTAAACATTTTTCTTATGATGTGATTATATTCATTGGGTGTCATAAATTAGATAATCACACATGTAGGGAATTATTCCTGTTATGAGTAGGAATTATGAGGGAGTTATTTTTTTTTAATGTGTAATTTGACATTTATTTATTCATTGACTTCGAGGCTCAATCTCATAACCTCTTATTTGAGATAGTCACTATATGTCACTTGACCACAGAGTCATTGGCTGTCGGAAGAAATTAATTTTATTATAAATCTTTGAAATTCTTGGATGATTCCGGACGTGAATTGCTGCGTGAGTCCTCAGACTGCATTGTTAATGTTCTATTTTGCTTTCATTTTTTAGAGTTGTTGTGTTTAAGGGTTTTATAATATAAAAGCAAAATTACATCACATGGCCTATTAGCTCAGTTGGTTAGAGCGTCGTGCTAATAACGCGAAGGTCGCAGGTTCGAGACCTGCATGGGCCACTATTTTTTGTCCAACCTGAACTACCCTTCCCTTAGCCAATACCTGACTTGATATTCTGCAAAACTTCTTAACATAGGCGTTTAAAGACAAAATTAGCAACTTATATAATTTTCGCTTCTGATAATTAATGAATACTTATATAATTTTGGCTTCTGATAATTAATGAATATTACTTCTGTGAGTGTAAATATACAATATATTAAATGATTTTGGCACACTACATTGTAATAGAGTCAATAGTACTCCAAAAAATGATTTTAGCCATGTTTAAATTTTTTCTTTTAATTTTCAAAAAAAAAAATATCTTTTAAGTTTTGAAATAGTGATAACAATTTTTTTTGGGTAATCAGTATAACCAAGCAAAACCAACATTCAATTATTCCGTTTATTAAAATGTTTACTTTAATACGTTATAATGGTTAAAAAAACATGTTCTTCGTCTCCAACAATTA
The DNA here is from genome assembly GCF_003576645.1 of Ipomoea triloba. Classification (NCBI taxonomy): domain Eukaryota; kingdom Viridiplantae; phylum Streptophyta; class Magnoliopsida; order Solanales; family Convolvulaceae; genus Ipomoea; species Ipomoea triloba. Next base: position 7,117,769 of record NC_044923.1, on the reverse strand, counting down.
TGCAGAATTTATTATTATTTAAAATTAAACCAAAAAAAATCAAAGACAACCATAGCCACTCTACAGCATTTTAAATTTCTTTGACTCCACATGAAAGCACAAGCTCACATAATCTGAACCAAGTGCACCAGAACATATAGAACTATAGAAGTGCAGTTGTTCAAGGTTACATTCATAGCACTTAGAAATAAAAGAAGAAAAATAATACTGTAATTAAATCACAGTCGCAAACAAAATACCTTAGATGACAACGGAAAAAAAAAAGAAATGTTTGCTTCGATCCTTGTCTTTGTAATATGGCATTTGGTGTTCTAACTTGCGAGCTAAATCACATCATCTCGAGTATTCAACCTGAAGTAAACCGTCCATAACTGGAACAATCACTCATCAGCTTACAAAGATCGGCAAATGGCTTCATAGTATAGCAAACCTTAGTTGTACGGCATGTTCCAATCTGATTTTCGAGAACACTCCTACCTCCTAGTGTTTCCTTCCCGTGGGGTCCTCCCCATCTTTATCCGAGTGCTCGGGATCTTTAGAAGGTTTTTCGGGGACTCTCCACTTAAGTTTATTATCTCTCCATTGTGCCGAAGGTAAGTTTTTATGATCGGGCGTTATCTCCTGTAAACAAAAAAGGGGTGAAACGGAGAGGTTAAGCTTAAAACGTGTAGACCGTTAAGTTCTTGTGTGATTTTGAAGGCTTTACCTCTTCATATATTGTGCTATCGGTTTTGCTAGTGAATGTTGATAGATGCTTTCTAGCCTCACTGAAGAACCGCAATCCCTGGATGTCTCCATCTTTTATACTGGCTTCAAGCTGCCAAAACGCAATGGCCAATTAGGACACGAGCAAAATTGGTTCCTCGTGGTTTTTTGAGCAGAAGATAAAACACCTGAATATGAAGAATGCACAAGAGAATACTCGCAATTGGAAGCCAGCTCTCTTCAGGTGATAGTGACAGATTCGTCCTACAGCAATACAAAAGCTTCGGAATCATAATCGAGCACTTAATCCATTGAGACCAAAACCTTTCACCATATCCATTGTACTTTTTGTGCCGAAAAACATCACAAGTAGCTCAATAGACCTCATAATCTATTTCTTACTAGTAACGAATTTACATATTTCATATCATCCAATAAGCACATCTGAGGCATTTCAAGCAACCTTATGAAGTGCAAGCAGGTTCATCAACGCAATTTTAAAATTCATTTGAAGATATCTATGAAACTTGCGAAAAGGGTAAAGTAGCTATGAGACTAGAATATGCTAGCAATGTAATTAAGGCTTGAACAAAAGTCTTACTACACGATTTACATAGCATGGTTAAGAGGGTTAAATGGAATGGAAATATGGATAAGCTAGAGGTGAAGGGCTGAACTTCAAAAGCTACACAAGTCTTATTACCATACAAACTCTAGCTTCACATCAAACAAGAAAAATAGCAATCCAAGTGTCTTAAAGCACATCTATTTGTCATCAACTTTCTTGCATTCGTTCTTGTCATAAACAACTCAAAACCGGGTAAGCAAAAGTCATTTAATGGCTTGATCATAGATGACAACTCAAAACCGGGTAAGCAAAAGTCATTTAATGGCTTGATCATAGAGTTAATACCCAATTTAGTCCTTGACTACTATGTTTTTTTTTTCAATTTAGTCCTAAATGTCTTTTTGTGCTTAATTAGGTCCTTGACTTTGATTATTTTATCTAATTGAGTCCTTTGTAAATGTAGCTTGGGTAATTTTCACTCTGTTAATACTCAATTCAGTCTTCAACTATAGTGATTTTTCTAGATTTAGTCCTTGATTCTATCATTCAAGGACTCAATTACGTAGAAACATCAAAGCCAAAGATTCAATTAAACACAAAGAAGACGTTTACCGAAAAAAATCACTATAGTCAAGGATTAAATTGACTATTAACTACTTGATCATATAACTCGAAGCAAAGAATTTATAACTAATTGAACTCATTCCACAGAGTGCATAGTACAGCATAAATCCTCTGCTTTCCAACCCATTCTCCTAGAAGCTGCACAACAAACTGCTCTAACTCGACAAGAAAGCAAATCAATAATTCAAAATTTTGGTTTTTTACAAACATTTGGAACCTTAATCACCACGAATCTCCTGATAAGTAACAACAGATGATTTTACCTCAAGTAAGGAGCCAAATACACAATAGCATACACCGCGTATCTCCTCTTCCCCGTATCCAACCACGCGAAAATCCAACTCTAGCAATAAACGATCAGGAAAAATGAAATTTAAGTAGAAAATCATTAAATCAAAACCCCCCTTTTTTTTTTTTGCTGTTTAATGAATAAATACTTACTGGACTCTAGTATGTTATGAAATTATGAATATCTGAAAAGACTTACCATCCAATTGAAATATGGGATGAAGCTAATAATCCCCATGACAGCGAACCTGGCATCGGCGGAGTCAATCACGGAGTCAGTTTCCTCGTCGTCCGGCGAGGGAGTGATCGGGAACACCAGCGAGTTGAGAATGCACGCGCCGATAGCGACGGCGATCGGCGCGTCATTCGCCAGCTCCGCCCTACACCTGCCAATTCCGAATCTTCTCTACGACCCAGAAAGGGGAACGGAATATAAAAACCGGGATTTCCATAAACTATATCAACAGATTACGAAAAATTAAGATGGAATTTTGAGATAAGCACCTGATTAAGGCTTCTCCGGAGGCGGCGGAGTTGGTGTTTGTTCAGGGGTTTAAGGGATTGGATGAGAGAGGGGTTTAAGGACAGAGAATTTGAGCGGAGAAGCGGAGAAGTGGCGGTGGTGAGGGAAATCATGGCCTTGAGTGGGCGGAGGAAGAAGATGACGAAAGAGCAGATGAGAAAAGCTTTAGCATCTAAAGTGCGCCGGGGTGGCCGTGGCCGTGGCCGTGGCCGAGGAGGAGTAGGTTAAGGATTTTTGAAAAGATTCTCCATTTCTGCACGTTTAGAAAACTGTGCCATAAATAACTTGAAGTTGAAGGGATAATTGGGAAATTATATACTCTACTGCGTCTGTCCAAACTTCATTGTCTATTCTCGTAATCAATTACGGTCTACGGAGTATAATCTTTAATTTTCTGAAATATAACATTTTTATTGAGTTAATTCAATTTTTAGTCATAGATTTATAGATAGTACTTCTTTTTTAGTCTTGTTTAGTAAAACATTCACATTTGGTCATAGTATTTGTGTTCATAACTATTTTTTGTCATCTATCAACCAAATAGTTATAATGAGTTAAATAAAAAGCCATTTCAGTCTTTAATTACGAATTTTTTCAAAAAAATAAATAAACATACAAATATAACGGGGCCAACTCACTTTGTATAAAAATTATCAAAATACCTTTGTATTTAATGATATTTCAACGATTTGATTGACATAGGACAAAAAATTGGTCATGCCACAATAATACTAGGACCAAATGGAAATGTTCTAATAAAAAAGATTAAAAGTAAACTGTCGCCTATAAATCTATAACCAAAAATTAAATTAACTCCATTTTTATTTCATACATTAATTTTCCGACTTGCGGTGGGCTCCTGAAAATGTCCTAACTATAGGAAATTAAACACCTTTAAGCCCGAGCAAAGTGTTGTAACTAATCCACGGGTAAAGTGCTGGCCAGATTGATTTTTTCATACAAGAGGGGTTCAAACTCCCTACCTCTCTTAAGGGACGAGAGTGCACGATCACTCACACCAACCAAGATGGTTACGGCAGACTAATTTTAAATCTTCAAAATTCATACTGAAAAGCTACTGAAAGAGGTAAATTGCTACGTTTTTCCTTACATGTACACTCTACTTATAAGGGGTTTCATCACCTTTTATTAACTAGAATCCCCTACACTATAATTAGAGCAAGACTTTAGGATAATTGATTTAATCAAATGAACTATCCTCACAAGATGAAAATGACATATTTCATGTGTATATCTTATCTATTATTTTTGGTAGTCCAAGGTAGGCCGTGGACTTCCAAGCAGCAGAGTCACCTCCTCGAGCAGCGTCAATTCCTCGAGCAATGTCACCTCCTCGAGTAGCGTCACCACCTCGAGCAGCGTCACCTCCTCGAGCAATGTCACCTCCTCGAGCAGCGCTACGTCACCTTCTCGAGCAGCGCTACGTCACCTCCTCGAGCAGCGCCGCCTCCTCAAGTAAGTCGTATCCTCCTCAAGTGCGTTTGCTTCCTCCACTTGTGCATCTGCCTCCTGCACTTGTGTATTCGCATCCTCCACTGGTGCATCCGTCGCCTCCACGAGCGGCGTCACCTCCCGAGCGACGTCACCTCCTCGAGCAGCGTGACCACCTCGAGCAGCGTCACCTCCTCGAGCAACGTCACTACCTCGAGCAGCGCTACGTCACCTCCTCGAGCAGCGCCGCCTCCTCAAGTGCGTCGTATCCTCCTCAGGTGGCGTTACCTCTCAAATTAAGTAAAAATAACTAAATAAATAAATAAATATGCCGAGGTCATCACCTCGGCCAATTTGGGCTGAGGTCGTCACCTCGGCCATGGCCGAAGCCCCGTGCCCCGGGCACTATAGCCGAGGTCCCGCACCTCGGCCACAATGATAACAAATAAAATGGGGTCGCCTCACCAATGGCGTCGTCTCCTCATCCACGGTGTCGCCTTCTTCAAGTAGCGTCCTGCTCATCAAGTGGCGTCGCCTTCTTCAAGGAGTGTCCTGCTTGTCAAGTGGCGCACCACCTCGGCCATGGCCGAGGCCCCGTGCCTCGGGCACTGTGGTCGAGGTCCCGCACCTCGGCCACAATGATAACAAATAAAAATAATAATATAAAATCTAAACTCTATTCCCTTAGGGCCGGCACGAGATCCGATCTCGCTAGCTACCTGACGGGAAAGTGTTTTTCTGAGTCAAGCCGAAGGTTTGGTTTCAAAGAACACCAAACTCTATTCCCTTAGGACCGGCACGAGATCCGATCTCGCTAGCTACCTGACGGGATAGTATTTTTTCTGAGTCAAGCCGAAGGCTTGGTTTCAAAAAACACCACACTCTAGTCCCTTAGGGGTGGCACGAGATCCGATCTCGCTAGCTACCTGACGGGAGAGCGGACCTTCGATCAGTCGAGATGAGCTCGAACGCAAAAACGTCAAAAAAAAATTTGGAACTAGGTCGAGGCGTGGCCGACCTTTGCCTCGGCCTCGGCCACACTTGGTCGAGGCCGACCTTGGCCTACCTCCCTTGGCCGAGGCCGAGGCCGACCTCAGCCTGGGTCGAGGCGTGGCCGACCTCGGCTAACTTGGACCTTGGCCAAGGCACGACCTCGCCACTGTGGGCCGAGGCCCGACCTCGCCACTCTTCAAAAAAAAACAATTTTTAGACACTTAATTACTCCCAAACCACCTCAATCGCTCTCGTTGGCTAGGGAGTGGGGGGGACTGGTGATAGGATAATTGGAAGTCCACGGCTTGGATGGGAGCTGGTTCACTCGGTAACGCCACTGCTTGTAAGTCCACTGCTTGAATGGGAGCAACGTTCATTGGGTAACGCCACTGCTTACCAGAGGTGAACGACTCTGCTACTTGGAAGTCCACGGCTTGGACGAAAGTAGTCTTCACTTGATAACGCCACTGCTTGTAAGTCCACTGCTTGGATGGGAGCAGCGTTCCCTAGGTAGCGCCATTGCTTACAAGAGGTGAACGCACAAGTGAAGGTGGCGGACGCACTTGAGGAAGAAGCGCCCGTGGTTGTTGTTGAGTTGGCTACGGAGATCACCCTTGCGGCGATCTCACACGCGATTACTATTGAGCTGTTTACGAATATCACCCGAGGGGTGACCATTGATGAGCTGCCCACGAAGATCACCCGAGGGGTGACCATTGTTCACTCGATGAGAACCATGAGAGCTGCTGGATCCGGGATGACCATTGTTCACTCGATAAGAACCATGAGAGTTGTCGGATCCGGGATGACCATCGATAGTGATGAGATGAACTGGGTGTTTTGCGATTTGTGAAGTTTGCCTGAGATATGATATCGGCTCTCAATGAAAGCACCAATGACGGTAATAATGGTTACCGGGTATATTATTTGAGTATAATTTGTGTAATGTTGAGTACAATTGTAAGTGAGTACATAGTGTTGTGTTAGAAAACAGAGTGTCCCCCCTTTCAAATGCTTTGTCAGTCCTTTTATCTTCCTCGGTGCAGTAATGGGGCATCAATGCTAAGGCACTGAGCCGTTTGATCATTAACCGTTTGAGTGTTAATACTTAGAGCTGAACCGTTGAGCATTGATGTTGAGGAGCTGAACCGTTGAGCATTAATGTTGAGGAGCTGGAAGAGCCGTTGGACATTGATGCGGAGGTGCTGAGGAGTGAAGTGCTGAATTTTGGGTCTTGAACGTGGTTCCGGGTCGGGTATCCAATTATCCTGTCAGTTCAATTTGTTCTGAATTAAAGATTTTGATGATATTTTAATTTAAAGCATAGTGCGTAGAAAAAAAAACATATATATTTCATGCATGAAAGATGTAGTTGGTGAGTTGGTTCCATTGTTTTCCAATGGCTCATGCTGTTGAAAAAGCATTGACAAGTTAAACAGGCATGTAATCAATGCAACAAACAAACACTTAATTATATTGGTAGGAATGAATCGAAAGAAAAAGTGAAGATAGACCTGATCGAGCCGAGCCTCCACCACATGCAATCTGTCTCAACACAAAATTATATACAAATTGGAACGAAAATGATATATACCAACTCAAGTTGCCATATCAAACACATTCATTAATTAGACGATAAACGTTTCACATTTGCATGTGTGGATCGGATTAAATATTAATAATAATTCAATGTAGACATTTTTTTCTTGGGCTTCACAAGGGACGGATCAGAGTAAGAAAAATTAGGTTAAGGGGTTAAAAGTATAGCAAAAATTTACAGTGTCAATGAATATTATTTGTATCGATCATACTTGATATCATTGCATATCATACATGCATAATTGTACTAACTTTTATTGATAATAATTTTTAATGATAATTTATGTAATTATGTATGAAGTACATAATTGTACGGCGATTGACATCAATATCAATCGGTACTCTATAACTTTTCATATAATACAAAATATATACAATAATAAATATACTTTTATTTAAATATTGCTTGTCACTCTTTTATCAAATTAAAGTTGTCAATTATTTTGTTGCAACAATTTTTTTAGATAATTAATTAATATTCATTTTACTAATTAAATTAATATTTTAATTATTAAGGGATGGGGATAAAACTCAAAATCACTAATTAAAAAACTAACATTAACATTAGCCTTTTCTATTTATTAACTAATCCTTTGTGTTGCACAAACTTTGAATTTTTCTCTTTTTGTAAATTATCGTGACTAGAATTTTAAAAATATTTTGAATTATAATTCCTTATAGCTTACAACAATGACCAAGGAGCAATGAAATAAGTGTTATTTGGAAGTCACAATAGTTGTATTATATTGGCAACGAACATGCCTAAAAAATACATACAACTATAAAGTTAATAGTTACAGATCGAGTCTCACTACACTCAACGTGTTTGTTTACTAAAACAATACAATGAAATGTGCCCATTGAGTGTTGTTGGTGCACTCGAACACCTTTTTTCTTTTGCAATGTCCGACTTTTTCTGAAAAAATAATCACTCTGCAAGCACCTCTCATCTTCTCTCTCCTATTTCTCTCCCTTTACTTCACACTCTCTCCCCTCTACATAATTAAAAATAATAATAATAAAAAATCATAGCGATGCTCTCAACTTTTGCCCATGTACCCACCCAAACTCCTCAATAGTCTATTTTATTCATCTATAGCTAGAGCCTAGAGGGCTTGTATTATGGGCCTTCATCTTCAACAATGTCCTGTGCGCTTGGTTGGTGCGAAATTTTATATCGAGTTTTAAATGAGCTTTTACAGCCATCGTTATATCATGGATCAGGGCAAATTATACTGTGCACCATGGTGCACATAGCAATGTGCACCACGTACGTAAACGACGTCGTTTTGAGCATTGTAAATTAATCGTCTCTTGTTTTGGAAATCATGTTTTCCGTTTCGACCGGTCAGTGTATTATGTTAATATTCTATGTATTCTAGGTAATCGTTCTGTGTATTCCAGGCAATTATTCTGTGTATTCTAGGCAACCGTTCTGTGTATTCATGTTAGTAACACGTGTTGTGATGTGTTTGTACATTAGAATGTTTAGGAGGATGAGTTCTGTGTATTTTGTGTCAATATTCTGTGTATTGGTGTTATTAACACAGGTTGTGATGTGTTTGTGCATTCGAATGTTAGGAGGATGAGTTCGGTGTATTTTGTGTCAATATTCCGTGTATTCTGGGCAAACATTCTGTGTATTCTAGGCAAACGTTCTGTGTATTCTAAATAATGATTATGTGTATTATAGATAATGAATTCCCTGGAGTAATTCGCGTCCGCGTCCACTAACATCGAAACGACGTCGTTTTGGATCGTGGTGCACATTGCTATGTGCACCGTGGTGCAAGGTATAACGATTGATGGATCAGGGTTGTGCACCGTGGTGCAAGGTATAACGATTGATGGATCAGGGTCTATAGTGTAATGTGGATTCTAGTTTAATACACAGAATTCATGTTTATAATACACATAAACGATGTAATGAACATAAATTATGTGCATTATATAACAGAGGACACAAATACTTAAATAATGCACAGAAGTTATGTTCATAATACACATAATTTATATTTATTATATTATTTTTATGTGTATGTGTATTATGAACATGAATTATGTGTATTATAAAATCAAATTCTGTATATTGAACTAAGGTCCACATTGCATTGTGGATCTTGGTCCACGATATAATTTCCTCTTTTACGGTGTCCTATTGTTTGGTAATGGCAAGTTGTTTGATATTGGGCCAGGGTAAAAACTCTAAGCTAGTTTGGGTTGGGCTTTCATACCCTTTGAATTGCATTTTTATATTTTTCAAATAAAATTCTCTTATATATATACTCTTATTTTATTTTGTGTCTAACTCAATTAATGAGAACTTTTTAAATTATTTATAATTCATTATATTTTTTTATACAAAGTATTAATTAGTTTAGAGTTGGGAACAAATTTTATATTTAGAAAGTACATAAAATGTATAATTAACCTCAAAACGATAAATTCAAATGGAGTATGATGTTAAGGGGCAATGCTATCTGAATCTTCTTTTATTTTTTAAACCGATTCTTTTACATTTGATGTCATTAGTCAAAATATTTGGTGAAAATTCTGGTCTAATATCATGTTTATGAATAAGCAACTTGATGATATAATGATATTTGGATCAAATTTTTGTATATGCCCCATTTTACATTTCTCTCATGATTTCACCTCCTTACGTGGTAATATATGATTGTTTCTTTTTGTTTTGATTAATTAGTAGAATTATTTATTATCGCGAGATAGAAGCGACTAATTTGTGACAATCAATGAATAAAAAAACATTTTATTACCTTTTTCAACAAAAAAAAAAACATTTTATTACCCGGGATGGACAACTGGACATTGCAAAGTAAAATAATGAGGGAAATATTATTTATTTTTTGTTGTCAAATCTTATATTAAATAATATGATATGTAATAAGTATCATATCATTTCATATTCATTAATTATCATTTCATATTCATTAATTATCATGAATTGATTGATCTCATAATTAATAAGATAAAACCATATTAAATGATATAAATTTTGATTTAAAAAATTATTCCATATAACATTACTGTCCTAAAATATCAAGCTAGCTCCAAATCCTTATATGCTTGTATAGATAGAGGCCATAGACATGGAGTGTGGCTAGCACAAGATTGGTCCCAAAATTTGGGATAATGAATCAAATTTTTATTCTTGATATGACAAAATTGTTTTTATCCCAAGTAGACTACAAATAATGGGCATCTCTATTTGTTGCGTACAAAAAGTATGAATAGAACAATGGTATAGACCCAAAATTTTATAATCATTTAACATAATTTTAGATAATTAACTAGACAATTCGTTATAATTAATCAATTCACATTAATCAATGAATGTAAAGCAAATATAACACATATCACATGCCACATAACTGGAATAACTTGTCGATAGTTTTCAAAGGACAAAAGAAAGAAAGAAAAAAGTGAATGGCGGTAGAGCATTGGAGACTAATGATTACATGAGAAGGATAGCATATCATAAAACACTAATTTTTGTATCAAATATTGTATTAGATCATGATATGGCATGCAATAAGCGTCACACACCTTGATATTTATTACCATGTATAATAATTGCTATGAATTGATCGATCATATTATAAATTAATTACATAAAGGCCATGTTTGCCGTGTTTGATAACATAGTTAGCTTATCAGTCAATTTTGACTTATTTGATCACTATTAGCTGTTTGACTAGGTTAAACATTCAGTATAAGTGTTTGATTAATTAGTTTTTTGTAACAGTTTATTTCTCCAAAATGTTAAAATTCAAAAGCTGTTAAAAGTAGCTTTTTCAATATGCTCTTTGAGAAAATCATTTTACATGTAATCAGCTATCAACTAACAGCTAATTTACCAAACATCTTTTTACAATCAGTTAATACTATCAACTAACTAATCAAATTCAGTAACCCAATCAGCTAACAACTAACAACTAACAACTATTTACCAAACACTCCCAAAATCATCTTAAACTGATACAAAAAGTTTGTTCTTGTAGGCCATGCATATAGAATTATTGTCCTAAAATATCAAGCTAGCTCCACCTCCCTATATGCTCGAGTAGATAGAGACCATAGACATGGAGTGTGGCCAGCACAAGATTGGTCCCAAAGTTGGGATAAGGGATGGAATTTTTATTTTTGAAGTGACATAAAAAAATAAAAAATAAAAAATTACCCAATTCAGTAGAATACAAACAAGAATGGCCATCTCTATTTGTTGCGTATCATCTTCTTATTCTTCCTTGATATTGAGGGTTTTTGGATGATATATATTCCACAGTCCACAGTGCATGAATTGAAGGTGTGTGTGCAGTGGAAAATTCCCAACCAATAAATTTGCATTCTTCCCCCTTTATTCTTATTCTTATATTATGTTCCATACTTTGACAAGGAAAATTATGGACGTTTGAAAGTGCTTCTTGCTTGCCCATATATTTGACCCCTATAGTGAGCATGCATATATGTTTGATTGGTTTCCTAATAGTAAAAATTGAACGGTAGACGGGCGTTTGGTAACTAACTGATCAACTAGTTTTTAATTGATTTGATTAATTTTGGCTATTTGACTTGATCAATAAATTAAAATAGGCATTTGGTAAATAGCTGAGTGTTAATTATAAAAATAATCTATTGACTATTTACATTTATCACTTTGTATCGACCATACGTGGTCCTTTAATTATTAATTTTGTTCCAGATTTAATCCTCTAATTAAATATTCGTTTAGTAAGCATTAAATGTAAGGGTAATATATAATGTAAAAATTGACTTATCACTGATATGAGCAAATTTGATTCCATAAACTTCATACATTAGAATATTAGATTGTCTTAGTTGACTGAGATCAATCACCTGAAACTTAAAACATTATTAATCCAAGTAGTGTTTTGGTATCAGCCTATTGAGTTTTATTTTTATGAGACTAATTTAACCTTAGCTTGCAAGACTTATCTCAATTCTCAACTCTCCCAATAGATTCCTTTTGCTCTTTCGGAAGACTATTGTTCTCTCTTTGCACGATCTGTCGAAACATTTTGCTTTCCAGAGGTGACCCGTGACCCTAGTAGATTACTAGATTAGGCCGGTTAGTTAATTTGTGGCAAAATTGTCTTGTGTACCAATCATAAAAAAAAAAAAAAACATTTTTAATATATTATTTGTATAATGTACGTTCAGTATACAAATAATGTACTTTTCTTAAATATAAGATACATTTTTAATATACTAAAATACATTATTTGTGTACTAAATGTATATTATTTGATAGTATACAAAATAATATTCAAATAATATTCAAATAATATATATATTTTAAGTACACAAATAATTTACTTTTTATTTATGGTCTGCACAACAATGTGGATCATAGTCCACACAATAATGATTGTTAATTTATAATTAAATTAGTCAATAAATTTAAATTATTTTAAAATAGAAAAATCATCAAATGTGCCACTGAAGTTTATGCGAAACAATATATTAGACTTGTGAATTTTAAATAGGTACAATTAAATGCATTAACTTATTGATTTGACGCAATTAAATCAAAATAATTACTTAACGAAATGTAACGGATAAAAATGTTGACATAATACATAAAATAATTAAAAACTTTGAAATTTTAAAAAATTGAAAAGAAAAAACACAGACGAAGAAGACGGTGGCGTCTCCGTCACCTGGACAGAGAAGTCAGGTGGCTTCTTTGTACCGCTAGACAAGGAAGTTAGCCATTTTATTTTAAGAAAATATTTTTAAAATATAAATTATCGATTATCACCTTAAATTTAGCCAGTCAATTGACCTATTTGTATTAATTTAACAATTAACCCAACTAAATCAAAATAAGAGAGTTTATGTTTTTAATTGTAACTTTTTAAAATTCAGAGATATAATTATATTATTTTTGTATAATAAGCGTATTTCACTATTTTTTCCTTAAAAAGATGTGACATTTATCTTCAAAGAAAAAAAGATGTGACATTTTATTGTAATGTAAAAAAAGTCATTACATTTTGGGAGGAGAAATTAATGTTTTTTTTTAAAAAATAAAATAAAATTGTATGAGGTGAATGTTATGATGAGAGTGTTGCAAAAGGATAAAATATATCATAAGCCACTGCATGTATGTACGCATAAATAGAGACCACAGACGTGGAGTGTGGGCGGCACAAGATTTATCTCTTTCAACTTGGGATAATTCATAATTGGACCCCCCACACCCAACTTACATTTTAACATGAGAAGTTCATCAAAACCACTTCGATCAATTACTATACAAAAATAGTAACTAGCTTTATCCAGAAAAGTTTATGAATTGATGATTGTCGGCAATAAAAATTAAACATGAACTCTTCCAAACAAAATTATTCAACCTTATCAATTGAGCCAATATTCAATATTGGCACTACCAACACCATCTTTTTTTTTTTTTTTTTTTTTTTTTTTAAAGGTTTAATCTAAAAATAAGTATACAAGAAGTTTATTGGAAAAAAAAAACAAAAAGAGAGAGAAAAAGAGTTAAATAGACACATCAAATTATATGTGAAATTATAATTAGGCTTTTATAAAACTATTATTTAAAAAAAGTTACACTTAAACACACCAACTCGTTAACTCTTTGTGACTGTACTCTTCAGTGGAGGCCTTGTATGTTGACTCTTTGTGATTCATTAGATTGGGAAAGTATTGATGAACAGATACTACAATATAATAGAGTCAGTAGCAATAAAAAAAACACACACACACACCAACTCGTTAACTTGATGCAATTGAATCGATTAGCTTGTTATCAAAAGATAAACAGTTAAAATGTGCTTACATGGCATCCATACATGATATTAAGGGCGGAGGTGGCATTTTATTCGGATAAGCATGACCTTTTCGTAAATTAGGTCATATGGCGCCAAAGGCCTTGTAGTCAAGCGGCATGAAGTGATTCTCTCAAGTGGGAGGTCATGGGTTTGAGCCTCAGTGGAGCAATGTTGACTTTGTTGGGCTTCAGTAGGTTGAGAAAAGTATATGGACAGATACTACATGTAACAGGGTCAATAGTATTCAAAAAAAAAAAAAAAAAGGTCATATGGCTATCGGCTATCTTTTGATGACCATCTTTAGTGGTTATAAATTAGGCTGAATTTTTTACCAACCTTGAAGGGTTGGTTGATATTTTCGGGTAATCTTGACAAATAGTCAAAAAAATTTACCACTAATAACACATGATTAGAAGATTTTGGGGGAAAAATTGGAAATTATTTAAATTTTTTAAAATGTTAATTTATATATAGTAGGTGAAGAGAGGAAGAAGAATATTAAAAAAAAAAAAAAGAGGATAAAAATCAAAGAAAAGAAAGAAGATCAAGTGGAGAAGAAGAAATGTTGTTGAAAAGAGGTGGAGGAAGAAGATGATGCACTTTTATATATGGGTCACACTTGTGTGAGACCGTCTCACGGATCCTTATTCGTGAGACGGGTCGGGTCGGGTCAAAGTACCATGCAAATGTCATACTTATATGTGCAAATCTCACACTTATATGCTCAAATATAACACTAATCAAAAATACAATTTTTGTTACTTAATAAGAGAAAAAGTAATACATTTTTCATAATAAGTAATGTTGACAAGTGTCTCTCACTTATAAGGGCAAATATAATACTTTTGAGGAAAAATGTAATACTTTTAAATCAAAATGTAAAAGTATTGTATTTTCCCTTAAAAGTATTACATTTACCCTAATTAGTAACAAAAATTTTATTCCTGATTAGTATTACATTTGAGCATATAAGTATGACATTTGTGCACATAAGTGTTACATTTGCATCTTGACCCAACTCGACCCGACCCGTCTTATGGTGAGACGGTCTCACACAAGTTTTTGCCTTTATATATATATATATATATATATAAACTTAGTCTCCTATTCGATAGAAACTCATTTTTTAGTTTTCACAAAAATTAAAATTTTCGGCAACTATGGCTAAATATTTATTTATTTTTAATTTCCGACCAACCAGTGGTCAGAAATTTCAAAAATTTCAGTGATTTTAAGTGGTCAAAAGCTCATAAAATCACTCAAGTGACTACTTCCACTAAAATATTTAAGTTCTTTCAATGTGATCAGTATTTTTCATATCCTCAAAATGGTTGGAAAGTTAGTCGAAGCGACCATTTCTGCCCAAAAAAAAAGTGTGTTTTAATCACACTTTTGGGTGGACAAAAATGCAAAACTTCCAATAGAGTGTAAACACTAATTAAAACTTCGTATCACATTTAACTGATTTATACTTGAAATTTACATACTAATCAACTCAACTGCATAAATTCGATAAACTAATTGGCTCAATTGCATAAGTTTGATGAGTTAAAGTGTCTAATTGAAACTTTTTATAATGACCTTGTTTGGCAAATGACAAATCCACAAAAAAATTGATAAATTCACAATGTTTTACATTTTAACCAAGTCAAAACGCTAAAAATATTTTTTTGAATAATACAACGGTTTGGAGCAACGTTTTGCTCCGAACCGCTGATATTGCGAACACTGCATTTTTCTGTTGGCATTTTTTGCCAAATTAAAACGCCCTTTGTTATTAAAAAAAAAATTATACTAACAAAGAAGCCTTTAAGACTCTTTTAATGGACGAGTCATTTGGCTCCTCAATGCCTGCTCATCTAATGTGGGATATTTGTGGAGCCTTGAGACTCCTTAATTTCCTTATATAAGGGCCTCACGACTCCAATTCAATTTTTCCCACAAGTGCGGGAAAAGTGGTAAAACTAAGGGACGGCTAATTATTTTTTCTTTTTTCTTTTCTACTTAAAAATAATTTTATTATTATTATTATTATTATTATTATTATATGTATATATCCTTATAGGTCATTTTACATATTAACCGCCAACTCTTTACAACTAATTTTACCAAACATCATTTTACAAATTGTTGATACACTCCCTTGGTCGAAATTGCTTACACAATCTTCTAACTGCCTATTGCCAAACAAGGCCAAGTTTGAAGATCTTTCTGACCATTATAAATAAATAAATAAATAAAACTCAAACCTTTATGCTCTAATAATTTAATATCAAAATTTATGCTCTAATAATTATTAATTTCTTGTGACAATTATATCCTATTATGCATAACAATTATATTCGAACTTTTAAATTGTTACAAATTAACACCACAATTTATAACATATCTAATCATAATACATGATCAAAAAAAATATAGTGTTAAAATTCTTAATATTAGTGATTTTTCAGCGCCTAGCGATTTTTTCAATCATGCTGATATGTAAAAATAAATTCTTAATACTAGTACACACTCAATGTTAAAATTATAGTTATATTGAAATATTTTTTTTAAAAATAATAGTGTGTGTGCGTGTTTTTTTTTTTTTTAAAGCCGTGTGTGTATTTATTTATTTATTAAAATCATAAAATTTATTGTTGTAGAATTCATATTATATTAAAAAGGTATATTTGATAATTTGAGTAATAATTGTGGTATGATTAATAATTGTTAAAGTAAGAATTTTAGAAATAGTAAATGATTGAATATAATTATGATAGCATTTAATATATACCAATGAAAGTTTAACGTGTACGTGTAATTTTATCCGATAAAAATGATAGTACAATATTTATAATGTAATATACAACTTAATAAATATAAAAATACGAACATAAATCAACGATACAATGCAATATCTGTTCATAACTACTTTCTCAACCTATTGAAGCACAAAAATCAGTATTGCCTCCACTGAGGCTCAAACCCACCACCTACCATATAAAGGGAAGGGTTTGATGCCATTGGACTACAAGGTCCTTGGCCACGATATGATACTTACCTGATGGATTTATTAGATATAAATGTATGTCTATATATCATCAACCATTTAAATTATTCGTTAAGATAGAGTGCACTCTTAAAATGTTTACATAATTCCACAATGGAGGCTATATATGGTGGTCGAAAAGTCATATGAATTGGAATTAACCTTAGTTTATTTGTGTTTTGTCTGTCTGTTTGCAGAAAAATTGCATAGGTTTTCCGGAGTTGATGATAAGGGAAAAACAAATGAGTGGTTGTAGGAAGTGCAAGCAATTGCAAGCAGCATATATATATGTCGTGATCGATACTGATGCGCATGATACAGAATAGATTCTGTTGTAATGAACATCAATCGAACACGAAACCAAAACCGGATTCTCATTTCGAAAACGAAATCCACATATATGAAATTATTGGAAAACTAGGCCTCTGCAATTTTTATCTTTTTTATTTTTAAAAGATTTGCAAAATTATTTGACACTGAAATTATATAACCTCTATTCAAATAAAAAATACACTATCAAATTTTATCAGTGTTGCAAAAATCTCACCTAGGCGTCGATTAGTCCCCGCCTAGGCGCTAGGCGCCGGTCGATCACCTAGCGTATCACTTTAAATGATGGTCTTGGCGACTGGCCGGCTAGGCGATCGTCTAGGCTGCCTAAGCACCGCCTATGCTGCTTAGTCGCTGACTGTCTAGGCCTCCTAGCTAGGCGCCGACTAGACCTCTTAGGCATCGACTAGGCCGCCTAGTCGGCCGATTAACTAGTGTTCTATTTTTTAATGGGTTATTTCACTCAAAATAACATCATTTTGAGCGAAATAACCATAAATTGTACAAACTCTAGATATTTTTTAGGTTAATATTTAATATTTTAGTATTAACTATTAAAGTATTATATAATTTATAATTATTAGTCTTTAAAAAATTTTAAAAATACTTAAACAAATTCTTAAAAAATAAAAAATAAAATAAAATAAAATAAAAATACACGGGCGCCTAGGCGCCGATTATTCCCTGTCTAGCCGTCTTAGGCGCTAGGCGCTCCCCGAGCGCTCGAGGAGCGGCTAGCGATTTTTTCAACCATGAATTTTATACTAGAAGTCAATTAGGCATCTAAACTTTTAGAATGTGCAATTACGCACATCAACATACATGTCAATTTAGTGCATTGAAACTCAAAAAACAGTTAGTGATCTGTAATAGCATGTCGCTAGGGTTCCGACAATGTTCTGACTATTTTCGAGAGAAAAATTGATGATCATTGACCGATGAACAGTCTTTGGTAGCCTTCTTATCTCCACAATTGAGAAGGATAAAAGGTGACTAGTTGGTTGTCTTCTCAACCATGGAGAAGGCGACCACTGGTCACCTTTTTTGTGGATTTGCAACCGTTTGTCGGTCGCCGATTTATTCCGCCGAGATAGCTAGAACATCGTCGAAACCCTATCGACCAGCTATTATAGGTCAATAATTGATTGTTGAACTATTAATATACAAAATTGACTTGATGATGTGCTTAATTGCACCTTTTATTTTAAAAGTTTGAGAACTAAATTAACTTTCGATATAAAATTCATGGGTGTATTTGACCATTTTCTCAAATTATGTAGCCATTGCCATGTGGATTTGCAACCCTTGGATTGTAGGGATATGATGTAATTAAGTATACATGGCCTTTGTTACAACTTTCAAATGAGAACATCTATTAAAATGTGAATCTGCGTACCATTATGCACCGTTAATCTTGTTCGATCTTGTGGTTTATAATGATTTTGACATGGTAAATATACATCATTGCACCACTACACGACTACACAACTATATTGGATGCACTATTGCACAACTCCTCATATCTCCGTTGTCTAATCTCACATCTCATCAATGCATAGGAGTTCATAGGTTCACACTCAAGTAGTGGTTCTCACTTGAACAAGACTATATATATATATATATACACACACACACACACACACACACACACACACAAACACATACATACATACATACATAGAGAAAGAGGGTGAGGGTGAGGGTTCAAGTGCAGAGTATAGCTTCCCGTGCATTATGCACCTTAAGCATTAAAATGACGCACCTTAAGTACACAAACTATGCACCTTAAGCACACAAACAAAGCATTTTTAAGAATACAAATCACACACCTAAACTTTTTAAATGGTGCACCTTCAATACATAAAATCACGCACCTTAAGCACACAAACAAAGCACTTTAAGAACAACCTAGTGGGGTAGCTCAAGTGGCAAGTGAGCTCTTTTCGTGGGGAGGAATTTTGGGATAACGTTAAACGGACGGAGAGAAAGACCCTATAATTTACCAAAAAAAAAAAAACACCTTAAGAACACAAACTATACACCTAAAGTTTTAAAATGGCACACCTTAAGTTTCAACACTGACTTACCTTAAGCATACAAATCATGTACCTTAAGAAGGAAAACAATACACCTTAGGAAGGAAAACCACGCACCTAAGCAATCGCACAACCGCACCTAAGAAGGCCAACCGTAGGGGAAATATATATATATATATATATATATAGGGATTATAAATTTTGTTGTAATATAGTTAAGAAAAATTATTATTCGTGAGACGGGTCGGGTTGGGTCAAAGCACCGTGCAAATGTCGTACTTATATGTGCAAAAGTCATACTTATATACTCAAATATAACACTAATCAAGAATACAATTTTTGTTACTTATAAGAGAAAAAGTAATACATTTTTCATAATAAGTAATGTTGACAAGTCTCCCTTACTTATAAGGGCAAATATAATACTTTTGAGGAAAAATGTAATACTTTTAAATCGAAATGTAAAAGTATTGTATTTTCCCTTAAAAGTATTACATTTACCCTTATAAGTAACAAAAATTTTATTCCTGATTAGTATTGCATTTGGGCATATAAGTATGACATTTGTGCATATAAGTGTTACATCTGCATCTTGACCCGACCCGTCTCATGGTGAGACGGTCTCACACAAGTTTTTGCCAAACTTTTTTCATCGAAATGATAATATATGCAATATACTTATAACGTTATTAATCTAAAGTTAAAGTTGTACTCAAATATAATTATTTTTTGGACCATGAAACACTCTATCATCGAAAGTTGGAAATAACATACATGCACAAATGTTCTTATCAAGACTATAAGTACCAATAAAGAAACTAAACATCAAATACTCATAATTTGATAGAGAAATATAGAATATGTGTCTTTATTTAAAATTCAAATACTCATAATATGATATAGGTCACATCGAAATTCAACTTCACTCGTCAGATTGTATACGGTCATGTTCCCACATGGATTGAAACACCATGCAATTCCAAGTTCAAATTAAACTTTGAATTACCCGGGATTGAAATCAAATACCATACGGAAATACAGCATTAAGTGTGGTATATTTTTGCATACCTAATAGTGAATTCGCACCGATCACACGGGAAGCACTGTCTGTATTTGAACCAGTATATATATATATATAGGCATCTTTGTCAGCATCCTTGGGGAGGTACTAGCATTAGAGCATCCTTATCAATAGAGTTCTTTCGCGGTTATCTTTGTCAGGTACTAGCGTTAGAGCATCCTTGGGCAGGTACTAGCATCGGTTTTTTGAGGGATTTTTGTAAGTGTGATTAGGAAAGAGAAAATGGGGAGGATGAAAAAAATAAAACAAATATAATTTTAAAGAAAAAAAATAGAAAGTTAGGCCTGACGGGCCCGCTGGGCGCATAACTGCCGCATCACACGTGCTCAGTGGGGCCCTTAATTCTGAAATAAACCCCATTTTTGCAGAACGAGCTCACTCTTCTCTCTCTTCTTCTATCTCTCCTCCAATTCACATTAAACTCTGACATAAACCAAGAAATCACCCCTGATAGGGGTGCTCTTAGTACTACATACTGGTGTTGTGCCGTGATGTTCCAATAGTATGAAAGAAGGTGAGCTAAAAAAGTGGGTGCATGGCTAACACGTAATGGGGAAGATGACTCCTCTGCGTTTCTAACGCACCAAGGAAGCCGTCACGTTGCATGAGAAAATCGGATGCATATATGTCTCTAAATCTCTAATGCCAGGCCAGATGATCCAATAGATCGGAGCAATTAGAAGATTTATACAACAATACAGAAAGGCAAATATTGTGCAAATTGTGTTGGTCCAAAACATTGTTGTCTAAAATTATTAACAAAAACATTATTCCAATCGTACTTGGACACAAAGAGTACGAAGAAAACAAGAATGAATCAAGACAAACTGGCAGCTAGCCAAGCCGCATGCGCCAAATTCCTCTCGTTGCTTTGGTGAATCAAAAAGATCTCAAAGCTTTCAAAAGTCTCTATGGTACTCAGTGTATTAAGGGAAAAGTGTAAGGAGAGTCTTCTACAGTTCACATTGGAGTAGTGCAAATGGGAAGGTTTCAAATAAATAGATAGAAAGATCGAGTTTATCCAGTAAAAGTGACTCTAACCATTGTACTTTCATAGTAAATTAGATTTTTCTACTAATACTAATACAAAAACTGCTTTAAAAGTCTCTGACTCTCTGTGTTAAAACTACTATTTCAACATCACTTTTTACTTATCTTTTTTTTTTTCTCCTCTTTCTCTCATATTTAGAATATGACCAAATTCAACATCATGTCATTGAAATAAAATATCGTCCCTAGCTATAACTATTTTTAACATTATAGTATGTGTTGGATCATGAATCATGATAGTTGCTCTATATGCCCTTTCTTTTCTACATTTTGTAATTTTGTTGCCCATTTTCCACGAGTTAAATCATAAATTTATAAGAGGCTTGTTTGGACTTTCAATATATCATTATTGCATTAGACATGAAGGCTCCACATCCTTTCATAAATTTGTTCATTCTCGGATGACTTTAGTGTCTCCATCGCTGTCGACTCCATGGGTTGAGTCAATCCTTAACCAACATGACGTTTCACAAACATATTTCGTTGTATAATTTAAAAGATACTATTTCAATTTAACGTTAAATAACACATCAAATGAATTGACACCAGTTTTTGCGCCTTCTCTTACTATGTTTTTTTTTTTTTTTTACTTACCAAGTTAATTATCCGACCAACTTGACGGGAGGTTACCCCAACATATTACTTTTTTCCTCTTTTTTTTTATAACCTAATTGATATAATTAAAATACTCTTCTAAAAAATTAGAAAGAACTTTTCCTTCTTTTTAAATTCAATTGATATAATTGAAATACTCTTTAAAAAAAAAAGAAAAAGAAAGAAGCAACTCTAGTAAAAGATGTTTGAAAAAAATATATTCTAAATTATATATAATATATTATAATAAATTAACAAATAAGTACATCATAATTAAAACTAGAATTCAATAAATTACTGTGACACTCTAAATAAATGAAGCCAAAATACACACAAAAACAAAATTAAAACAATTAACTCAAGACTGCTCTTAGAGATGATTGACCTCTTGACATTATAGAACTAACAGTACGGTTAGAATTAACAGAACCATATACAGGTATTGTACATGTAAAATGTAGTAAAAATCTAACCTTATAGTGAAAGCATTATAGATTGTGCAAATCTGATCTCTAAGCCATGGTCAATTCTTTAGTTGAGTGCTTGAATTGTACTTTGTAGTATGCAATAGAGAAAATGTTTCTCTCATCCAACCCCAGCACAAGATGGTGTAGGTTCAACCAGGGTCAGATTTTAGGGCGTGCAAGATGGGCAATAGCACAGGGCCCCAAAATTTTTGGGGCCCCTAGGCCAGCCCTGCGTCCAATAGTTAGTATATGTATTTGCGTCAAAGAATGTTAGAAGGATATCTCTTTTTAAATAAAATATTTGTATTGCATTATGTTTAGAATTTTGTTCATAATAAATAAAGTTTGAATTTGTTTCAGCTTTTTTGCATCTTCCTCTTTACAAATTTTCTTCATTTATACTTTGATAGGACCTCACTTATTTACCAGCACAGGGCCAATCAAATAAACAAACCGGCCCTGGGTTCAACCATTGGAGCAGTGGCACCATACTTAAATAATCTATATACCTTGCTATTTGGTAATTAATTAGCTTGATTGTATTAGCTATTTTGATTAGTTTATCGTATTAATTGGTTATAAAAAGGTGTATTAGCTATTTTGATTAGTTGATTGTATTATTAGCTAGCTATTAGCTATTCTCTCATCTAACCCCCAACACAAGATGGTGTAGGTTCAACCGGTGATATATATATATATATATATATATATATATATATATATATATATATATTTCAAGATGGCAAAATTGTTATATATCTACACAAAAAATATATCTTCCGTACAAATGAATTAGGATAGAAATTGATTCCTATAACTGAGTTGCTAGAGAACAACACATTTGCCCAATTTATAAAAATCCTAAACAATGATATATAAAATCTCCAAAGTTTCAGTACTGCATGCACACATCTACACATTAGCTATTAATTCAGTAATTATTTGCTCAAATTCAAGCAAGAATAAAATCAGAAAACATAATCGATCCAAACCATACCTTCAATTGACTATATAATATTGATGTTTTAATTTATATAATCATATATCGATCCAAATATTCTTAATATATTATAACAAATCCATTCCGTGCATCTGATCTCACGAGTGAAAATACTAATTATAATGAATATAAAATCTCCTATATTATCTTGCATTTATATACTTTGAATTACCTATTTAAATAAACAAATTCGACATTTAATTACCTATGTATGAACTTTTCCTATATAATCTTGCATTGATATACTTTGAAATACTTATTTAAATATAAACATTGAGCATTATCTCATTCGTGTAATGCGCGTGTAAAACTAGTTAATGTATAAAAGACTAAAAGTATATCATTAAAAAATTCTAATTAAAATCGTTTAAATAACATCGATATTGATATTATTTTTACAATTTTTAAAAATAAATCTAGACGTACATAAATTCATTATTCTAAGTACATAATAGAATACATAAATTCACTACCGTAAGCATGTATATTCACTATTAATGTTAGTACCATTTTTATATGCATGCAATCTTAATTTTTATGTACTCTTTTAATGTACTTATATTATTATTTTAAGTACCTGGGTCCACCACTCAAGGTGGACCCTGGTCTACCATCTAATTTGCATGGTTGTTAGTTGTTATTTAATTATTTTAAAAGTGAAAGTTTAATGACATTATTATATTGAATTATGATAAGTTTGTTTGAATTTGAAGATTTAGTGATGTAGAGAATAGGACAAGTTAATTTGTAATTATATGAATTATTAGAAATATATTAATGGGGATTAGGAACATATTGCAGAAAATTAGGTGTATAAAATAGATGTATACAATTATGCTCGTTCTGATATTAAATAACGAAATACATATACAAATTTATTTGACTTACCTAAAATTACTGAAAATTTTTATTAAAACAAAAGATATTTTCAACTAATTATTTATTAACTTTTTATTTTACAAAGTAAATATGTAAAATTCAAAAAAGGTTATTGAAAGATCAGAGAATAGTTAGTACTTATTAGTAATTTAGTGGTTTGGGCCAATTAGTAAATGGATTACGAATATAACTATAAGATTACTTGAGCAGAGTCATATTTTGTGGGTGAGCATATGTCATACTAAAAAACAAAAAGATAATACTTATTTTTTTGCTTTTAACAAAATAATATTAGAGAACCTCATTTCCTTATTTGGATTATTTGAAAAAGAATGATAACTTTATCCTCTTAATTATTTACAATGTAGATTTAGTTTCAAAATTATTATTAAAGTGGCATGTTGGTAACGGATTTAATCATTTAGTCCATTGGGGGACTAAATCCAACACTTTATTAATAACTAAGGAAATAAATTTACACTATAATTAAATGACTAAAGGTATACCTCAATAGCTATTGAAGAATTAAATAGAGTCATTTTCATTTTTGGTCCTATTGTTATTGAGGCATTGCCAATTTTAGTCCACTTCATTAATTTTTGCCACATTACGGCCATTCTTATTTAGTACTTGCCACTTTTAGTCCACCGTTAAAATTTTCGTCAAATGGTCGTTCAAAACAGAGGTTTTTTGGTCTTTTCATGCTTTGGTCATCTCCTTTATCCTTTGCAGTGGTTTTCCTTACACATTTTCATCCAATGAAGAGGTGCGACGAAAGCCATGTGAGCCACATTACAAAGCCATGGCTTTCGCCGGACCTCTTCATTGGATGAAAATGTGTAAGGAAAACCACTACAAAGGGTAAAGGAGATGATCAAAGCATGAAAAGACCAAAATACCCTTGTTTTGGATGGTTATTTGACGAAAATTTTAACGGTGGACTAAAAGTGGCAAGGACTAAATAAGACTGGTCGCAATGTGGCAAAAATTAATGAAGTGGACTAAAATTGGCAATGCCCTAATAACAGTAGGACTAAAAATGGAAATGACTCAATTAAATATGTCATTTTCTCTTCTTATCATTATTTTTTGAAATACTCATGAATCTTTACAAGGTAGTATACCTATGACAACCCATTTGGAACGGTAACGAGGATGTCATCATACTACACAATAGTTGACATTATTATTATTATTATTATTATTATTTTATTAGAAACATTTGTTAAATTCTGAACTAAAGGAAAAAAAAATAAAGAAATTTGAAAAAAATTTTACATCTTTCATTTTATATGAGGACATTTATGTAATTGATGTAATATGACTTTCAATCAAAAAAGTTAATATTACATTCATATAATTTTAACCAAACACATAAAATAATCTTACATTTCCATAATCTTGCATAACTTTCTTCGAGGTAATCCTATTATCTGGAGTAATCAAAGATTTCTTCGAAGTAATCCTATTATCTGGAGTAATCAAAGATTTCTTCGAGGTAATTCTATTTCCTGGAATAATCAAAGATTTCATGAACTAAATCATCCCAAGAGTTAAATTGGCATACTTTTCAACCTCTGCCACTATTTATATTCCTCATGTGTTAGTGTACTGCTAGCACATGTACAAGTTGCAAATCCGACCAAAATGGGGAATCTCTTTGACCCTAATGCCCAATCACAACAAAATGGATCAAATCATCCACCCATCATTTCAACTTTTTTTTTCCTTTTGCAATCGAACCTTCCCACCTCATAATTACAAATTACATTATATTGCATCAATTTCAATTTTCATATATAATGTTAAATCCATTTTTTAGGAAATCTAATAACAAGATTTATCATATATACAGATAGATTTTTAATTTTTAATTTTGTACAAGCGTTGAATGAAGGGATAATCATTCTTATAAACAGCATAATCATATTCAACACCACTAATCTTACAATAATCAACACGATAAACTTTAATTTAGACTTTGATAAAGATTTAAAAAATAAACTATATCTAAGTTTAATTCTCATAATTTGTATATGCTTTAAAAGATCAAAGATATTCAAACAAGAATTTGAATATCAATTTAATTACGCAAGTATTAACACGATTTTATACCCATCATATCCCTCTCACCCTTATTTGACTAATTGAGTTTTCTTGCCTCAATAAAGTTTCACAGAGCACAATCAAATCCAACTTTTAAAGTACTCATAAGGTGTGAATGTGATAATACATATCTCTTACCGTTTTAGTAATTGGATTACACATTTAGATTTTATATATTATATGCGTAACAATTGAAAATAAAATTGGGATAGGAAGGAGGTGGAGTGAGAATGTGAGAAACCGTTGTGGTCCATGTGAAATTGTGATGAGAATCAGTACTTGAAAGGGACTCATCCATCTTTAACCAAATGTCAATGGTTCGATCATTTGCACTGAGTATGAAACAGTCTAATCTCTAGGACAATTGTCTCATCCAAAAAGAGGTGCTTACAATTCAGCGAGAGAATTAGTCACTATATTTGACTGTGAAAACATTAATTACACCCAAAAAGAAAAGAATCAGTACATGAAGTCACAATTTGTGAATTGGAGAGGTCAACTTTTTGGTGTGCATGTAGAGCCAAATGACTTTAAGTTAGCTATATGCACGGTTGTTATTTTTCTTATAGTATATATAAAGCCAAATCAATTTATATCTTCTGGGTTTTCATACATTATTCTCCTTCCTACGTGAAATAATCTAAGTACTGCCACCATTGATTTTGCCCAGCTATCCGATCCAAAATCCATGAGTTCAGAAGAGCAGATAATAACCCAGAAGAAAGAAGCGGCAGAAATGGCGGCCATGGAAGATCAGAAACAAGAAGAAGAGGAGTTGCCGTCGTCGGAGGGGCGTTTGCCGCCGTGGAATAAGCAGATAACGGTGAGGGGAGTGGTGGCGAGCGCCGTAATTGGATGCATTTACAGCGTGATAGCTATGAAGCTGAATCTCACCACCGGAATCACTCCCAACTTCAACGTCTCCGCCGCCCTGCTGGCCTTCATCTTCGTCAGAACATGGACTAAGCTCCTTCGCAAGCTCGGGATTTCATCGGCGCCGTTCACTCGCCAGGAGAATACGATGATCCAGACCTGTGCGGTCGCCTGCTACAGCATTGCAATCGGAGGTTATGTCTGCTCTGATTCCAGACATCAGTATATTTTTCAGTAATCGTTTTTGAAACACTTGTTATTCTATAGTATCTGTTATAGGAGACATCATAATATTTTTTTTAATGGGTTTTCAGGGGGACTAGGATCGTACTTGTTGGGGATGAACAAGAAAACATATGAGCTTGCAGGGGTTGAAACAGTTGGGAACAATCCTAGCAGTTACAAGAAACTTGAGATTGGGTGGATGACTGGCTACCAGCTTGTGGTTTGCTTCATTGGCCTTTTTGTGTTGATTCCTCTCAGAAAGGTACTGTAGAAATTTTATTGTGTGTTTAATTTCTGTGATTTGATTTCTGAGGAATTGTGTTTATGCTCTCAGATCTTGATAATTGACTACAAATTGACCTTTCCAACTGGAATGGCAACTGCGGTTCTCATCAATGGATTCCATGCCAAGAGTGATAAGATGGCAAGGTGTGACTGATTAAACCGAGTGATTCTGAATTTCTGATGCTGGTTTGGTGGGTTTTTGTAATTTTCTTGATTTGCAGAAAACAAGTGAAGGGATTCATGAAGTTTTTCTCTGGGAGCTTTGTGTGGGCTTTCTTTCAGTGGTTTTACACTGGGAAAGAGGAGTGTGGGTTCTCACAGTTCCCAACTTTTGGATTGAAGGCCTGGAAACAAACGTATGTTATATATATTCCTAATTAAAGGCTTTCCCTTTTTGGGTTTCTTGAAGTCTCTCTGCTTTTATCTTCTGAAAATGGTGTTTTTTTATTTTGTTTCCTTGTTTGTGTTTTGGACTGCAGATTCTTCTTCGACTTTAGTTTGACTTATGTGGGAACTGGGATGATCTGCCCCCATATTGTGAATGTGTCGGTTCTTCTTGGGGCTATCATCTCCTGGGGTGTAATGTGGCCTGTTGTGGCGAAGTTGAAGGGAGAATGGTTCCCTGCAAGCATCCCTGAATCCAGTATGAAAAGCCTTAATGGCTACAAGGTTTCTCTCTCTCTCTCTCTCCCCCCTGCAATATTAATCACAGCTTCTAAAGAATTTTGCACCTAAATCATACACGTTTATATTTTATATATTATATGCTTAACAATTCTCTGTGTTTCATCTCAACTATGGCAGGTCTTTATCTCCATTTCCCTCCTCCTAGGTGATGGGCTCTACAACTTCACCAAGATATTATGTATCACTCTCTTAAGCATTCTTGACAAGGTCAAAAAAAGAACCGCAGATCCTGGTAAAAATTCATTTCCGGGTAACTTTGTCTTGTTAAAAAAATTATATTTTTTTATCTTTAGTTATACCCGTGGTACATAAAGTTAAATTTTAGTCCTCGAAGAATCAATATGCCACTAGCTGATTTGGTCATCAGTAGATTAAAATCTGTCCCATTTTTTAGAGATAGGGTGCTGGACTTAATAATTCCCCATATTAACACCTGCACAGTTTACTCAAACCAGTGACCTGAATTTGGCGTAACTTTATTTTCAGTGCTGGACTTGGTTCTTTCACCAGTTTGCCTAACAATTTCCCGAGCTACCAAGAATAACTTATGAAGAATACCACAGATATAATTGAATGAATTTTTTGTTAATAGTAAAATTAGAGGTTTATATATGTAATGGAAGTATTTGATTGCTGCAGCAGCAGTAGAGCAGAGCAAGACGAGAGCAGAGCTGAGAAAAGACGAAATATTCATGAGAGACAGGATTCCGATGTGGGTAGGTGGTGTTGGGTACGTAACCTTGGCGATCATCGCGGTGATCGCTATACCCATCATCTTCCCCGAGGTGAAATGGTACTGGGTAATCCTCGCCTACGTGATCGCTCCCTCTCTGGCCTTCTGCAACGCCTATGGCGTAGGCTTGACCGACATAAACATGGCCTACAACTACGGCAAACTGGGGCTGTTCATGATGGCGGCGATGGCCGGAAAACAGCACGGCGTCGTGGCGGGCCTCGCCGGCTGTGGGTTGATCAAGTCAATCGCCAACGTTTCCTGCAATTTGATGATAGATTTCAAGACGGGGCATCTCACTATGACTTCTCCGAGGGCTATGTTTCTCAGCCAGGCCATCGGGACTGTGATTGGCTGTGTTGTGGCGCCGCTCAGTTTTTTTCTGTTTTACACGGCGTTTGATATCGGCAACCCCGCCGGAGAGTTTAAGGCGCCGTATGCGCTTATCTATAGAAATATGGCGATTCTTAGCGTGGAAGGGTTCTCGGCTTTGCCGCGTCACTGTTTGCAGCTCTGTTATGGGTTCTTTGGGTTTGCGATTCTTGTTAATTTCGTTAAAGATCTTTCTCCGCCTAGGATTAAGAAGTTTATGCCGCTACCCATGGCGATGGCGGTGCCGTTTCTCATTGGAGGGTACTTTGCCATAGATATGTGTGTTGGGAGTTTGGTTGTGTTCTTGTGGCAGAAATTGAATGCCGGGAAGGCGGAAGTTATGGTTCCGGCGGTGGCTTCCGGGATGATCTGTGGAGAGGGTTTGTGGATTCTTCCGGCTTCTATTCTTGCCTTGGCTAAAGTCAGTCCACCTATTTGCATGAAGTTCTTGCCTTCTTGAAGAGTCTTCATTTTTAATAGGATGTTAGAGTAACAATATAATATGAGTTAATACCATATGAGGTACTCCGAATATAGTGTTTTTTGTCACATTTAGTCTTAAAATTTCAAATTAACCATTCGTAATTTTTTGACTTTCAAATTGTTACTGTCACTGGTCCAAGTTAACCGTAACAGTCATGATCCTTCAATTATCAAATTTTAACCGGTCAGGTTATTTCAGGAGGATCATGGCTGGTTAAATTCTGAAAATTAAAGGACAATGTGTGGTTAATTTGGACCACAGATGTTAACAATTTGAAAGTCGAACAATCACGAATGTTTAATTTAAAAGTTTAAGATTAAACATTCTCAAAAAAGAAAAAAGTTTAAGATTAAATGTGACAAAACTACTCTACCCAAAGAACCTATATGACATTAACTCATATATAATATAATAGCTAGGACGTACACAAACAAATTAAGTGTTAATAGAGTTGAATCCGCAGGACTAGCGCAGTTCATCCCATATACCACATTTTATTATATATAAAATGATACAAATTATTATACATTTAAGGGAAAACAGCACTTTTGGCCCCTCAATTGTTTTACTTTTGAAAATTTGGCCTCTGTCAATTGATTTAGACAAACTTAGTCATTTAAATGTCCATAATATACCACATTTAGTCCCTTATTTTATATAATTAGAAACATTGTTAATAATTTTTTTCATGAGGTTATATTTGTCAATTACTCTCCAACTTCATTCTCTCTTTCTTTTAAATGTCTGCCATCTTCATTAAACATTTGAATGGCAAGAACCCTAACTCAGACAATCAAAATCAATCAATATTTTTTTAATGAAAATTTTTGAAATTAATATGCAACTTCATGACATAATAGCAAATGGAAGTCTCCAAAAGAAGAAATCTTACCACAGCCTTCTTGTTTCTAAAGACATCAATTTGTACAACAGCATTGATGCACAGATCCTTCAAGTCACTCTTGAGCTCTTGGTTGGTATTTTCCAAATCAAACAAGGCCTCCTTATCCTTCCGAATTTTTGTCAACGAGGTATACATCTTCGCCGATGAGTTAACCTTGAAGATGAAGATGGCGTAAATTGATAAGAGGAGAAAGAATGAAGTTGGAGAGTAATTGACAAATATGAACCATGAAAATAAAATTATTAATAAAGTTTCTAATTATATAAAATTAGGGACTAAATTTAATATGTTATGGACAATTGAAGGACTAAGTTTGTCCAAATCAATTGACAGGGGCCAAATTTCCAAAAGTAAAACAATTGAGCGGCCAAAAGTGCCGTTTTCCCTACATTTAATTACAACATGTCAACATGTTCCTCAACCAAGTGTCAATGTTGGGTTTGATTGGGTATAGAGCAATCTTAAATCTTTAGATTAATTGTCTCATCCAATAGAAATGTCTACAATTCAGCGAGGGAATTTATCACTCTGTTCAACCGATGGAAACTCTGAGTACCAAAAAAAAAAAAATGTCAACATGTTGGATTGTTGGTGCACCATGACCGGGGTTAAAGATAATTGGATCGAAGGTCTTCAAATGAAGCTAAAAGATTAAGAACACAAATCAAGTCAGAGTGAAGTGAACCAACTATGAACCATAAACTGGTGTGAGCAACAAAATTAAAAAAAAACAAAAAAAACACTAGGATATAGATTCGATAAAAAAAATTGTCCATGACATACACCTTTTAGATTATGGAATAATATATTCTACTAATTTTTAAACTAAACACTAGTACAAAAAGTGACATTTGTGTTTATAGTAGAGAACAATAAGCGTTTGTATTACTATAAACGAGTATGACGCAAACGCAAAAAGTGTCAACTTTATGCATATGTGGTTAGCAGAGTAGTGAAGTAACTTTTTTTGTTGTTGGTACAAAATATAGTATATTTTTTACAAAATAATTTTATTATATATATTGGCTCCTGTACAGTGGAATTACAAAATTCAACAAAAAATATCCCCATCCACAATCTCATCCTATATTCGCACCGGATCTGCCAAGCTAAAGTAGCTTAAGCTTAGGATACAGCCGGATATTATAGTCCGAGCCCCTCGTCTGCTCGTCACGTTACGTCGACTCGAGATACGGACTCGGTGGACTACTTGATAGGGAATATACCCTGGATTACAGTGCTCCACATATCCATAACCTGATCGGGTACGAGTCGCCTCCAGACCCGGGTTATTTCCCGACCTTGACCGATCAGAGATAAGCTCTTTACCGACCCGACCTGAAGGATTATCAGTTCTATGGCGCGATGGGTCAATATTTGCTTCCTAGAGATCGGCCCCGACATTCCTCATCTGCTCGATGTCCCGAGCATGAAGCTTAGCACTATAACATACTTTAGCAAGGGAACATATAATCAGATATACAATTACACATGTATGCTTCCCTTTAGTCGACCGGGTTACCGAGTTCATGGAGAACGTGTGGCACGCATGCCGACCCCTCGGCATGTAATCTCTAAATCACTGATAAATACTCCACGAAGCAACATTAGGGGGATATTTTGGAAACTCTCTCTATAACTACCAACTCGGAAACCTCCGACCACAACCGTCATTATCTCGAGCTCAACACCTTACATATTGTATCCTAGTACACTCCCCGCCCACATTCAAATAGGAATACTAATACCCACATTCAAATAGGAATACTAATACCCTACCCCGTGTAATTTACCACATCAATGCACTGCCCACAACCGTCATTATCTCGAGCTCACATATTGTATCCTAGTACACTCCCCGCCCACATTCAAATAGGAATACTAATACCCTACCCCGTGTAATTTACCACATCAATGCACTGCTAAATATTTTTGTCTATGAATTTAAAATTAAATGAACCAACCACACTAAGATAATTTTCTGGAAAGTAACCAAACACTGAAGCACAACGAGTCAACAGTTGCCTCCACTGAGACTCAAACCCACTCAACCCACTCTCATCATCTATGTGAGAGTGTTAATCGGGACACCGGGTGCCACTTAACCACAAGGTCTTTGGCGAATTTTTTTTTTCAAAAATTACTTATTTTCCAAAAGTCATTTTTTCTTGATTTCCAAAAACACCTTAGTCAAAAAATATAAACCAAACACTAACGGAAAAAGGCTAGAAAAGAGTCAATATAGCCCAATTTACGGTCGGCCCAACTCTTCGACTTCAAAACCCTAAATCTAAAACGAGGAAACATAAAGGGAAGGAGGCAGAAGAGCGGAAGAAGACAGGAGGCCGCAGAGTTTGGCACGCCAGAGCCGTGAAAGATGCAGATCTTCGTCAAAACTCTCACTGGAAAGACTATCACTCTCGAGGTAGAGTCTAGTGACACAATCGACAATGTCAAGGCTAAGATTCAGGANGAAGCTTAGCACTATAACATACTTTAGCAAGGGAACATATAATCAGATATACAATTACACATGTATGCTTCCCTTTAGTCGACCGGGTTACCGAGTTCATGGAGAACGTGTGGCACGCATGCCGACCCCTCGGCATGTAATCTCTAAATCACTGATAAATACTCCACGAAGCAACATTAGGGGGATATTTTGGAAACTCTCTCTATAACTACCAACTCGGAAACCTCCGACCACAACCGTCATTATCTCGAGCTCAACACCTTACATATTGTATCCTAGTACACTCCCCGCCCACATTCAAATAGGAATACTAATACCCACATTCAAATAGGAATACTAATACCCTACCCCGTGTAATTTACCACATCAATGCACTGCCCACAACCGTCATTATCTCGAGCTCACATATTGTATCCTAGTACACTCCCCGCCCACATTCAAATAGGAATACTAATACCCTACCCCGTGTAATTTACCACATCAATGCACTGCTAAATATTTTTGTCTATGAATTTAAAATTAAATGAACCAACCACACTAAGATAATTTTCTGGAAAGTAACCAAACACTGAAGCACAACGAGTCAACAGTTGCCTCCACTGAGACTCAAACCCACTCAACCCACTCTCATCATCTATGTGAGAGTGTTAATCGGGACACCGGGTGCCACTTAACCACAAGGTCTTTGGCGAATTTTTTTTTTCAAAAATTACTTATTTTCCAAAAGTCATTTTTTCTTGATTTCCAAAAACACCTTAGTCAAAAAATATAAACCAAACACTAACGGAAAAAGGCTAGAAAAGAGTCAATATAGCCCAATTTACGGTCGGCCCAACTCTTCGACTTCAAAACCCTAAATCTAAAACGAGGAAACATAAAGGGAAGGAGGCAGAAGAGCGGAAGAAGACAGGAGGCCGCAGAGTTTGGCACGCCAGAGCCGTGAAAGATGCAGATCTTCGTCAAAACTCTCACTGGAAAGACTATCACTCTCGAGGTAGAGTCTAGTGACACAATCGACAATGTCAAGGCTAAGATTCAGGACAAGGAAGGTATACATTTCCTCTCCTTTTTTTTTTTTTTTTTTTTTTTTTTTTTTTTTTTTTTTGTTTGGTGATTTTAAATTTATATTGTTTTATTATTCATGTGTTTATGGTGGTCTAGGAATCCCACCTGATCAGCAAAGGTTGATTTTTGCTGGAAAGCAGCTGGAGGATGGCCGCACTCTTGCAGACTACAATATTCAGAAAGGCATGCCTATAATTCTTTACATTTCGAAATATTTTTCACGTTCTGCGGTTTCTGTGCTCTGTATTCTTTAATAATAGTTTATGGAGCTGAACTCTTTGGTTGTTAATTTGGGAATGGTAATGTAGAGTCCACTCTGCATCTGGTGCTGAGGCTGCGTGGTGGAATTATTGAGCCTTCTTTGATGGCATTGGCTAGGAAGTACAATCAAGACAAGATGATCTGCCGCAAGTAAGTATCTAACTCTTCTTTCTGTTTTAATTTCATCTTAATTATTACGGAGTAATATTTATTTATGCATAATAATTGTTAACTTCTGGGCTGATTCAGCTCATAAAAATTGGCTTCTTGGAACCCATATTTGTTTGATGTTGAAATGTTGATGATTTCTAGTGCTATGTACACATGAGAGGGCTATTTTGTGTGTAGTAGTTAACTGTTAGATATATTTAATAAAATATATTTGTATTTAATAAAAATTGGCTTCTTGGAACCCATATTTGTACCCATATTTGTTTGATGTTGAAATGTTGATGATTTCTAGTGCTGGCTATTTTGTGTGTAGTAGTTAACTGTTATATATATTTAATAAGATATATTTGTATGTAATATAGAGAAAGAGAGGATATGAAATAGGAAGGAATCAAATAAAATTTTTTAATTTTGGTTTAGTATATATATATATATATATATATATATATATATATATATAATTACATAACAAACAAAGATGACAAGCATACTAATTAGTCACACATAACTCATATTCCACTGTCCTTGTTTTATGATTTTATCTACCCCACATCCTTAAATCATTCTATGTCTTAAGGGACTCCATGTTTTGAATCAATCAACTTGGTTTATTTATTTAATAATAATATTTATTATTATTAAATAAATAAACCAAGTGGATTGCCTTAAAACATGGAATGTTTTAAGGATGTAGAGTAGATAAAACCATAAAACAAGGAATAGTAGAATATGAGTGGTGTGTGATTTAATTATTATTCTTATCATCTTTGTTTACTATATATATATGTTGTATTACGGAAATATGGTGTGAATTAATGAAGTAGAAGCAAAATTAAAAATTCTATCCCTACATTTGATTCCTTTCGTCTTTCGTACCTCTCTTTCTCTCATTTATAAATAGATATATTTAATATATATTCTAACATTAACCCTGACTTCATCTTAAAGCCTCTACATGCGGGTGTGGTTGTGTGTTTTTCCCATCTATTGTATCTGTAAGGATATTTCTGTTTGGTTAGTGGTTATTGAAGTGTAATTAAGAACCCTTGAGAGTTAAATCCCTTTCATAGTTGATATTGGCTTAGCTGGCTGCATTTCCTATGGTGAGATTTGGTTATGCATTTCTTGTATTTCGAGTAGCTGTCTTGACTTATATGATCATTCAAAAATATGTGAAGCAGCTAAGGACTTCTCCGGGCACCTCTACATCTCTCAATAAATTCGTTTAATTTTTTTCCTATTGTTTAGTAATTATTTGTTTATGAAGTGGTGTGTTTAATTGTTCAATACAAATATAAGTTTGATCTTGGAAAACAACATAGTCTTTCTGTGTGGTACAAATGTGGCCAATATACAGCATCTTTTACCGAATTTGAATGTTGTGAAGCACACGTCATATATATTTTATGATAAAATAGTGAAAACCTGTCATCTTTTTGACAACTAGGGTATCAAGTCTATCCACACCACGTGGTGAAAGACCCGTATCCATTGTCAAATCCAACTCTGCCATATTCATTCCCCTCTGCTTTGCAGCTCTCTGTTTTAATTCCTCTTGTTGCTCCAATATGCTGTTTCATTTGAGTTAACCTTGTGGAAGAAAGTTATCTGTTTTTCGGTGTGGTGCTATAAATCAGTTCATTAAATTTATGATTGGTTTTTTTCCGTAATATAAAAGTGATTACTTTAAGTTTAGAGCAGCCACTTGTCATCCAATAATTTATATTGTCTCTAACATAAAGTTTGTTGTGGTAATATTGTTTAATTATTAAGTGTTCTATTTATGCACCTACAAAACTCCCCTTGTTCTTTTTGTTTGTCTAATCTTTATAATGCTATTTCATAAGGTGTTATGCTCGCTTGCATCCCCGTGCTGTAAACTGCCGTAAAAAGAAGTGTGGGCACAGTAATCAGGTTTGTTTTCATGCAATTGTGGGCACATTTCCTACTTCAACTATTCCTAATTCCTAAAGTACTTTTTTTTTTTGTTTTGTTGCAGTTGAGGCCCAAGAAGAAGATCAAGTAGATTCTGAGCCTTGGTAACTTTCAACTTTACATTGGATGGCTTTTAAAGCCCTTCAAACATACAACTGAGGATGCTCATTTATTATTGTTGTCAGCTTTTGCTTTATGGTTTTGCCTGGTTTTGTTATCCTGAAGATTGAATGAATTTTGGCACACTAATTATTAGCAATGTTTCATATTTCAAAGATCTCTTCAAGTTATTGTTCTGCACTTATCAAATATTCTTCGGGTGTAGAATATAAATTCGGTTCTCATCAAATTGTGTGTATATGGCGGGGAAATTTTGCATGAATAAGTTGTTTAAAAGTGAAACATTAAATAGGAATTAGTGGAATTATCATTAATAGGATCTGTAATATAAGAATTAAATAGGTCATCTAACTATATGCGAAATTATAATTTAGTTATTTAACTAAAAAAATATAATTGAACCTAAAATGATTTATTGAGTGTTTAGTTTATTAAAAAAATTAATTTTAATAATTTTAAATAAAATATTTTTTTAAATGATTAAAAACTTAACCCCCTCCGCCTTTGTTTTCAGTCTCCAACATAGAGAGGTCTTCGTCATCTCATTTTTGGTCTTAGATTTATAAGTAATAATCCACTTTTAGTCCTTTTTTTATTAGAACATCTTCATTTGGTTTTTTATTAAACTTCATTTGGTTTTAGTATTATTGTGGTATGACTAATTTTAGTCCTCCAGCAACAAAATCTTTGAAATATCGTTAAATACAAAAACATTTCAATCTTTTTTATACAAAATATGTTGAACCATAATGTCATTGTATTTAACGATATTTAAACTGATTTGTTAATAAAAGACAAAAAATAGTCATGTCACAATAATACTAGGACCGTGGATTGCCACCTATAAATTTAGGACCAAAAATGAAATTAACTTCATGATTTTACGTTGCAATTTTGTGTGTAGTTCGATAATTTATTTGACTCTTATTCTAAAAGATTTTATCATTGTATTTGTAAAATGCTTTTATTTTTTAATTTAATTTTTATGGTGTATTCGATAGACTTACAGTCTTTTTCAGCTTTTGTGACCTTTGCAATATTTCATAGAAGTATTAGATCACGAACATTTATAAATTTTTATACTTTTTAAAAATTATTTTGATATGTCTATATAAGTTATTATTTTTTATTAAAAAACTCTAAATTAAATACACGCTTATAAATTTTTATTGACTTCTATTAATACGGAGTATTTATTATTTGTAAATTTTTTTTTAAAGTAATAAAGTTGAAGTTTAAAAACTTTGTCATAAATTTTTTCCCGTATAAAAGTCAAATTATTTTATAGAAAATTACTTTGATGTCAATACAATTTTGCTTGATAATATTTTAATTGTAATTTATAAATATATAAATTGTATTTTAGTGCTAAATTAATAAACGGAAATGAATTAAATTATAAGTAATTTAAATCAAATGTTATTAAATAAATCAAAACCATAAAATATGACGAACAAAGTATTAGGTGTGTATATTAAATTATTAAAGGTCGGAGTATACCATTGATATCTATACCATTATAAAATAATCAATGTACTCATTATATTATTAAAAATATAACAATTAAATATTGTCCAATCCAATCCTATGCCTCAACTTGATAGAATATTTGAGAAGATTTAATTACGGTAATTCAATATAGTAAACAGAGCTAAATGGCGTTGCGCATAGGGATTGTCTACTTTAAAAATAATTCTTATACTATAACTATCGAATCGAGTTTTGAATTTTGGTCTTTTGGCCCAAATACGACATATAACAATTATATGACAAATTATTGTGTGGACCATGGTCCATACATTATCATGTGGACCATAATAAAAAAGTAGATTTTAATGTATTAAAAATATATTATTTGTATACTGAATGCACATTATACAAAATAATATACTTTTAATACTCAAATATTATACTGTTTCTGAATACAATAATGTATGTTTTTAATATACTAAAAGTACATTATTTGTATATTAAATATACATTATTTAATAGTATGATTCACACAGCTGCGTGAAATATAATGATATAAAATTATATCAATTGGGCTAATGAATAAGAGCACATTAATATCATTTCAATGTGAAACTCTAGTCAAAGGAATAGCGTAACTTAGGTGACTAGGTCCTTGGTACTTGTACTTTTGAATTGCATAAGTGCACAACCATACATAATTTGAACAAGTTTTGCCCGGCCGGTGTAAGCTTCATGCATGACCACGCAACCAGTGACGTATATATTGTATTTATGATATCCTCAACATTTTGCATTTACTTAATTTCAATTATTCACCATTTCAACCCTACCAACATTTCTCTTTGAAACACAGGCTTATTATTTTTTTTTTCAGGCTTATTATACTCTCAAATACTATTATTAACATTACATGTTTTGACAGGGACGGATTCAAAAAAATTATATGGGTGGGGGCAACGAAGTTTAAATAACAAGTGTTACAAGCGAGATTTGAATATGACATAAGTAATTTAATATCAAATTTTAAGTTAAACCAAGTTACTCAAACTATTAGTAACTTGTACATACATATATGTTTTATATATAATTTAATGCTATATATATATATATATATATATATATATATATATATATATATATAAAGGGGTGGGGTGGGATGGGGGAGGGAGAAGCTGCCTCCACTGCTTCCATCGTGGCTCTGCCCATGTGTCTTGATATTATTGAAAAAGGCAATGCTAATAACTTATTCTTGAACTAATTAATCTGCACCATATGAATTAATTAATTAGTATATAAAGTAATGGGAGAGTAATATTACTCTTTTTTATTAGTAGCAATTAGAATTATCAAAACATGTTTATCTTGCGATTGTTATCCATGGACCAAGTTAATCTTATATTGTGCCATTATTGATCATGGTCAAAATGACATTTAGATTGTGTAATTGTAGAGAACACTTTCACTTAATATATTATATATCTATTACAATTAACTTATTATGTATATGTAATTAATAAATTATGTACATAAGTTCTAAAATTCTGAATATAGAATTATAAAATTGTGAATATAAAGTTCTAAAATTATGAATATGAATCCGAGTCTACCTTGCAAATTAAAGTGTATTCGGATGCATGGCATAACAACCCGTGAGTTCACAATTTTTAAATCTAGATTCACAATTTTTGAACTCTATATTTACACGCGCGTTTTGGACCTGGGTCCATGGTTGAAAAAATAGCTAGGCGTTCCTTAGGCGCTCGGGGAGCGCCTAGCGCCTAGGACGCCTATGCGGGGATTAATCGGTGCTTAGGCGCTCGTGTATTTATTATTTTTTTAAATTTGTTTAAGTATTCTTAATTTTTTAAAGAGTAATAATTATAAAGTATATAATACTTTAATAATTAATACTTAAAATATTAAATATTAACCTAAAAAATATCTATGCTTTGTACATTTTAGGGTTACTTCGCTCAAAACGATGTTGTTTTGAGTGAAATAACCCATTAAAAACAAAGAACAATAGTTAATCGGTCGACTAGTTGGTGCCTACGAGGTCTAGTCGGCGCCTAGGAGGCCTAGGCGGTGCTTAGGCGGCCTAGGCGGGACTTAGGCGGACGCCTAGCCGGCCAACCGCCTAAACCACCATTTAAGGTGATACGCTAGGCGGTCGACCAGCGCCTAGCGCCTAGGCGGGGATTAATCGGCGCCTAGGCGAGATTTTTGCAACACTGCCTGGGTCCATAGTATAATTTGCCCGGGCTCATTGATGAATATTAATAATTAAAAGATTTCTTAGTTAAATTTTTGCATTTGAAAATTTTAAAATTTGCACTAATTTTGTTTTGAATTATTCGAGCTCATTATTAATTTTAAAACTTTGTAGTAATATTTGTTTTAACTATTTAGACCATTTTATCGCCAAACTATTAATTTTTAAAGTAGCATTTTATTATATTTAATTTTTAAAATTCATTTTGTAATGTTAATTGGCAAGATGTAAAGATAATGGTTTGAAATTTTTGAAGAGGTGTTTATGATAGCTTTGAATATGACATGCAAATTGCATGTTTTCTCAACGAATTTACAAATTGTATAATGCAAGTTTTTGGTGATGTTTGGTAAAACAGTTATCTTATCAATTAATTTTGAGTTATTTGATGACTATTAATTAGCTATATGATGTGGTTAAAAAAATCAATATAAAATAAGAGTTTGATTAATTAACGTTTTGTAACTCCAAAATGCTATAATTTCAAACGATGCTAATATTAAAATAACTTTTTTAATTAGCTTTTTGGAAAAGAAATTATACCAAAAAGCTATCAGCTAATACCTAATTTATCAAACATTTTTCTACAATCAGCTAATGTTATCAACTAGTTATACCCTCTAATCCAATCAGCTAATAGCTATAAACTAACAACCATTTACCAAACATGGTTTATATTTGGCATACTCTATGATTATTTGGTTTATTATTATCTTCAAACCTGAATCCTCTTATTATTAATCTCAACTTATGTCAAGGACCTTGTGGTTCAGTGGCACCAAGTTGCTCCTTCGTATGGGAGCGAGGTTGTGAGTTTAAGCCTCAGTAGAGGCAATATCTCTTTGTGCTCAGATATTGCATTCTGTTAGTAATATTAAAAAAAAAAAATCCCAACTTATATTATTGACTTCATTCCATTTATATAGCTTAACATCAATGATAATTTTATTTATGATGTTCAATTTTGATTTAAAAAAAAATATTTCACTACTCAAATTTTTAAAATATTTTAGTTAACTTCAAAGTTTCAAATATTTATAAAAATGCTAGCACGTTTTTTTTTTTTTTTTTTTTTTGAAATTGCATTTCATCCATTTGATCTTTTCAGTTGGACGACAATGATTAGTTCCTAGTTCTCTCATGCGCGTCTGTTCTCTTGATTTGTTTTTTATATATATATATATATATATATATATATATATATATATATATATATATATATATATATCATGATTGAAAAAATTTCTAGAACTCCTCGGGGCACCAGTTTATTTTTATTATTTTGTATAAATGTTTTTTTTTTTATTTTAAACTTTTTTTAAGACTTGATAATTATAAACTATTTAATACTTTATTATTAGTTAATACTAAAATGTTACATATTAACCTAAAAAATATTTAGAGTTTGAATAATTTAGAGTTATTTTGCTCAAAACGATATAGTTTTGAGTAAAATAATTCTTTTTTTTTTTAAATGTGAACAATAGCTAATTGGTCGACTAGTTGACCGCCTAGATCACTGATTATGGTAATATTCTAGGCAGCCGTCGACGCCTCGGTGCGATTTTGACAACATTTATATATATATATATATATATATATATATATATATATATATATATATATAGTGCATTTTAGAATTTTGTTGTATACTTTTAGTGAGAGATTCTAAACGTACGTGATTCTCAGAAAGTATATTTGCTCTTACAAAAATATTTGCTCCTACAAAAATATTTGCTCCAAATGATGTATTCTAGAGTAATATATTGAATAGTATAATTAGAAATATTTAGAGCCTCTTCAATATGAAAAGTTGTTTTTAATTTTTTCAATTCCATTTTTAATTACTTTTTCTACTCTTCAAATAGAAAACAAAAAGTGATTCAAAGTTGGAGAGTTGAAAAAATGACATTTTGAAAAAAAAAAAGAAAAGGAAAAGAGCAAAAACTTTAGCACTCCGTAAAACACATGTGAACAATGATTATGTAGTACATGATTCCTCTTCATCACTATTTTCAGGTCAATCCGCGGAAGTCTGTGACTTTAAATATGATGATGTAGATTCAACCAAACCCATTGACAATGCAATTTAATACCATGTATTTGTGGCAATTATAATCAAATATATTAATTGTCATTAAAAATGATTAGTATTACACCACTTTTTCTTATAACTTTTTAGTCCCTAAATATTTTATTTTAAATTTTTGATTTAAAAGTATTATATTTTGTCTGAAAATATTACATATTTTCTCATAAATATTATACTTTCCATCATAAGTAATAATCAATATAATTTATCCTGATTAGTTTTGTGCTTTTTATCATAAGTAATAAATTTTTTTAATATTTAGACTCGACTCATTTCAGGAACAAAGATCAATGAGACAGACAGACAGTCCAAAAAAAAATCATCCTTCTAAAAAACTAATTTAAACATAAATTTCATTTATGTTATTTTGACTGGGGACTGGCCGATTCTAATAGATTAGGAATATAGGGGACATATTGGATAATGTTTTTGCATGCCTTGACTTTTCATTCAATT
The DNA here is from genome assembly GCF_003576645.1 of Ipomoea triloba. NCBI lineage: Eukaryota > Viridiplantae > Streptophyta > Magnoliopsida > Solanales > Convolvulaceae > Ipomoea > Ipomoea triloba. The sequence goes on along the minus strand of NC_044923.1, from coordinate 7,074,726 downwards.
TTTTTTTTTTTTTTTTGGATTGTGTTTCTTTGTCATCCTTTTGCGTGTGTGTTTTTGCTTTGGTTTCGTTATGGGCCAGTTTCATTGGCAAATGGTAAGTGTGTTTGAACTCATTTTGGTGGCCTCCATTTTTCTTGGAGTTGCTCTTTAGTTGGCAGCCATATGCCCATATATATATATGCTATTCTGATCGTTCGTTGGGTCAACAGTGTATTGGTCTTTGCTGATGTGATCCCACTAAGACACTAATTATACCCAATCACTATTGGGTGGACCATATAACTGTGTGGATCATACTGGTCCTGTTTGGTAAATAATCAGCCTATCAGCCAATTTTAGCTTATTTGACCACTATTAGTTGTTTGACTTGGTTAAAAAATCAATATAAGTGTTTGGTTAATAAGTTTTTTGTAACTCCAAAATACTAAAATTCAAAAGGCTACTCAAAGCAGCCTTTTCAATTAGCTTTTTGAGAAAAAAAATTATACCAAATATCAACTAACAACTAATTTATCAAACAACTTTTTTATAATCAACTAATGTTATCAACAAATCATTCATTCTAACCCAAACAACCAACCCAATCAGCCAACATCCATTTACCAAACAGGGCCTCTATCAAATAATATATATTCAATACACGAATAATGTACTTTTAGTATATTAAAAATGTACATTGTATTTAGGAAAAGTATATTATTTGAGTACTGAAAATACATTATTTTGTATAATATACATTCAATACACAAATAATGTACTTTTAATATATTAAAAATGTACTTTTTGTTATGTTCCACACAGTACTTTGTGGACCATAATTTAATTTGCCTTGTTATACCATGCGCTAGGGCTAAATTTACATTGTGAACCTTATTCTAAACGCATTCAAATGATATATTTGCAATTAATATATTATGTATCTTCAGTTAATAAATTATGTATTTATTACAATCAACATATTGGTCATGTTTGGTAAAATAGTTAGCCTATTAGACAATTTTGGCTTATTCAACCACTATTAGCTATTTGATTTGATTAAAAAATCAATATAAGTGTTTGGTTAATCAACTTTTTGTAACTCCAAAATGCTGAAACTCAAAAAGTTGCTTTGAGCAACTTTTTCAATTAGCTTTTTGAGAAAAGAAATTATACAAAACAGCTATAAGCTAACAACTATTTTCTACAATAAGCTAATGTTATCAACTAGTTATACCCTCTAACCCAATCAGCTAACAACTACCAACCATTTACCAAATAGGACCATTATGTACCTGCATTTAATAAATTATGTACATATTATAATTAACGTATTATACACATGTAGTTAACATATTATGTACATTTAGTTAATAAATTATGTACCTATTACAATTAATATATAATATACCTTTTAGTTTATATATATATATATATATATATATATATATATATATATATATATATATATATATATATTAAGAGTTAATACCACAAATGAATAAATTTCAATTTTTTGTCACCTGACTATTATACATGAAATACATAATTTTCTATTTAGGTGCATGACTATATAATTTGTATCGCATTTGGTCTTGTCGTCCAATTTTTCGGCCAACTATTGTCGGGAGTGCTTATTCCGGAAGAAGCAAATGCAATGCTCCTTTTGGAAGAAGCAAATGTAGTGCTCATTCTGAAAGGAGCACTTCTGGCAATATATAGTTGACCGAGAAATTTGATGACAGGACCAAATGTGATACAAATTATATAGTTATGCACCTAATTAGAAAATTTTAATAGTCAAAAAGCAAATGTGATTCATGTATACTAGTCAAGGGACCAAAAATGAAATTTTCTCTACCCCAAATAGTTCTTCGACTATTGAGCTAGTATTCCTTTTAGTCATCGACTTTCAATTCAACCAAAACATGTACCTTGCCTTTCATTTTTTACCACAAATAGTCATTCATTAAAATTTATATTAAATGGGTGTTAAATCTAGATATATTATTGCCAAATCAATTAATATGACTATGATTACCTCTTATTCTTAAAGTGTAGTACGTGTAAATCATTTAGATTTTGTGAAAGAGTTTTTTAGACCTTGTGTATTAAAAACTTCATTGGTCAACTATAAATTCTATTTTAGATTTTCAAAATAAGTATTTATTTATTGTAATTTATCAACATATACAATAAAATTGCATCATTTATGAATTTTTTTTGATATTATAACTATAAGATCAGATAATTGTACTTTTGAAATAATGATAAATATTCTGTAATTTTTTTTTTATAGAGATTTTACATTTTACAATATGATTTTTACGCGGCGTTTGGTTTGAGGGAGGAAATTAGGTGGGAAAGGAATTGCAATTCCATGGGAGATGAATAATGTGGGAAAAAATGTTAATTTAAATTCAAGTGTTTGGTTTGTAAGAATAGAATTACTGGGAGTTTCAATTTCAATATTTGACATGCATAGAAATTGAAAGGGAATAAATAGTACAAAATCTAAAATGTCGATACTTATTATTATTATTATTATTATTATTATTATTATAAATCTTAAATGATAATATTCAAATTTTGCTTTTGAAAATTTATGTAATACACTGTAAATAAATTCTAAAATTTCATAATGAAAGTAATAAAATAGATAAGGGAGTTTTGAGAAAACATATTTGATTGATGTAGGCCTACTGATTGACCTTCTGCGTTGAGAAAAGAAGAAGAATACACACTATAATCGAAAGAGAGATGTCAAACGTTAATTGTTTAGGTTAAAAAAGAGGGATAATTTAGTCTCAAAGTTATTTTTTTTCTTCCTAAAATCCATGGAATTGAAATACCGGGGGGGGGGGGGGGGGGGGGGGGATGAGATTCTAATTCCATGAA